>NC_092420.1:1379831-1551920 GCF_040894005.1 Engystomops pustulosus
ATACACAGAGGCCACTAGAGGGCGTGCATGTGATGTCCTATACACAGAGGCCACTAGAGGGCGTGCATGTGATGTTATACATATACAGAGGCCACTAGAGGGCGTGCATGTGATGTCCTATACACAGAGGCCACTAGAGGGCGTGCATGTGATATTATATACACAGAGGCCACTAGAGGGCGTGCATGTGATGTTATATATACAGAGGCCACTAGAGGGCGTGCATGTGATATTATATATACAGAGGCCACTAGAGGGCGTGCATGTGATGTTATATATACAGAGGCCACTAGAGGGCGTGCATGTGATATTATATATACAGAGGCCACTAGAGGGCGTGCATGTGATGTTATATATACAGAGGCCACTAGAGGGCGTGCATGTGATGTCCTTTACACAGAGGCCACTAGAGGGCGTGCATGTGATATTATATATACAGAGGCCACTAGAGGGCGTGCATGTGATGTTATATATACAGAGGCCACTAGAGGGCGTGCATGTGATATTATATATACAGAGGCCACTAGAGGGCGTGCATGTGATGTTATATATACAGAGGCCACTAGAGGGCGTGCATGTGATGTTATATATATACAGAGGCCACTAGAGGGCGTGCTTGTGATATATATATACACAGAGGCCACTAGAGGGCGTGCATATGATATATATATACACAGAGGCCACTAGAGGGCGTGCATGTGATGTTATATATATACAGAGGCCACTAGAGGGCGTGCTTGTGATATATATATACACAGAGGCCACTAGAGGGCGTGCATATGATATATATATATACACAGAGGCCACTAGAGGGCGTGCATGTGATGTCCTATACACAGAGGTCACTAGAGGGCGTGCATGTGATGTCCTATACACAGAGGCCACTAGAGGGCGTGCATGTGATGTCCTATACACAGAGGCCACTAGAGGGCGTGCATGTGATGTTATACATATACAGAGGCCACTAGAGGGCGTGCATGTGATGTCCTATACACAGAGGCCACTAGAGGGCGTGCATGTGATATTATATACACAGAGGCCACTAGAGGGCATGCATGTGATGTCATATACACAGAGGCCACTAGAGGGCGTGCATGTGATGTCCTATACACAGAGGCCACTAGAGGGCGTGCATGTGATATATATATACACAGAGGCCACTAGAGGGCGTGCATGTGATATATATATACACAGAGGCCACTAGAGGGCGTGCATGTGATGTCCTATACACAGAGGCCACTAGAGGGCGTGCATGTGATGTTATACATATACAGAGGCCACTAGAGGGCGTGCATGTGATGTCCTATACACAGAGGCCACTAGAGGGCGTGCATGTGATATTATATACACAGAGGCCACTAGAGGGCATGCATGTGATGTCATATACACAGAGGCCACTAGAGGGCGTGCATGTGATGTCCTATACACAGAGGCCACTAGAGGGCGTGCATGTGATGTCCTATACACAGAGGCCACTAGCGGGCGTGCATGTGATGTCCTATACACAGAGGCCACTAGAGGGCGTGCATGTGATGTCCTTTACACAGAGGCCACTAGAGGGCGTGCATGTGATATTATATATACAGAGGCCACTAGAGGGCGTGCATGTGATGTTATATATACAGAGGCCACTAGAGGGCGTGCATGTGATATTATATATACAGAGGCCACTAGAGGGCGTGCATGTGATGTTATATATACAGAGGCCACTAGAGGGCGTGCATGTGATGTCCTTTACACAGAGGCCACTAGAGGGCGTGCATGTGATATTATATATACAGAGGCCACTAGAGGGCGTGCATGTGATGTTATATATACAGAGGCCACTAGAGGGCGTGCATGTGATATTATATATACAGAGGCCACTAGAGGGCGTGCATGTGATGTTATATATACAGAGGCCACTAGAGGGCGTGCATGTGATGTTATATATATACAGAGGCCACTAGAGGGCGTGCTTGTGATATATATATACACAGAGGCCACTAGAGGGCGTGCATATGATATATATATACACAGAGGCCACTAGAGGGCGTGCATGTGATGTCCTATACACAGAGGTCACTAGAGGGCGTGCATGTGATGTCCTATACACAGAGGCCACTAGAGGGCGTGCATGTGATGTCCTATACACAGAGGCCACTAGAGGGCGTGCATGTGATATTATATACACAGAGGCCACTAGAGGGCATGCATGTGATGTCATATACACAGAGGCCACTAGAGGGCGTGCATGTGATGTCCTTTACACAGAGGCCACTAGAGGGCGTGCATGTGATATTATATATACAGAGGCCACTAGAGGGCGTGCATGTGATGTTATATATACAGAGGCCACTAGAGGGCGTGCATGTGATGTCCTTTACACAGAGGCCACTAGAGGGCGTGCATGTGATATTATATATACAGAGGCCACTAGAGGGCGTGCATGTGATGTTATATATACAGAGGCCACTAGAGGGCGTGCATGTGATGTTATATATACAGAGGCCACTAGAGGGCGTGCATGTGATGTTATATATACAGAGGCCACTAGAGGGCGTGCATGTGATGTTATATATATACAGAGGCCACTAGAGGGCGTGCTTGTGATATATATATACACAGAGGCCACTAGAGGGCGTGCATATGATATATATATATACACAGAGGCCACTAGAGGGCGTGCATGTGATGTTATATATATACAGAGGCCACTAGAGGGCGTGCTTGTGATATATATATATACACAGAGGCCACTAGAGGGCGTGCATATGATATATATATACACAGAGGCCACTAGAGGGCGTGCATGTGATGTCCTATACACAGAGGTCACTAGAGGGCGTGCATGTGATGTCCTATACACAGAGGCCACTAGAGGGCGTGCATGTGATGTCCTATACACAGAGGCCACTAGAGGGCGTGCATGTGATGTCCTATACACAGAGGCCACTAGAGGGCGTGCATGTGATGTCCTATACACAGAGGCCACTAGAGGGCGTGCATGTGATGTCCTATACACAGAGGCCACTAGAGGGCGTGCATGTGATGTTATATATATACAGAGGCCACTAGAGGGCGTGCATGTGATGTCATATATACACAGAGGCCACTAGAGGGCGTGCATGTGATGTCCTATATACACAGAGGCCACTAGAGGGCGTGCATGTGATGTCCTATATACACAGAGGCCACTAGAGGGCGTGCATGTGATGTCATATACACAGAGGCCACTAGAGGGCGTGCATGTGATATATATATACACAGAGGCCACTAGAGGGCGTGCATGTGATGTCATATACACAGAGGCCACTAGAGGGCGTGCATGTGATATATATATACACAGAGGCCACTAGAGGGCGTGCATGTGATGTCCTATACACAGAGGCCACTAGAGGGCGTGCATGTGATGTCCTATACACAGAGGCCACTAGAGGGCGTGCATGTGATGTCCTATACACAGAGGCCACTAGAGGGCGTGCATGTGATGTCCTATACACAGAGGCCACTAGAGGGCGTGCATGTGATGTCCTATACACAGAGGCCACTAGAGGGCGTGCATGTGATGTCCTATACACAGAGGCCACTAGAGGGCGTGCATATGATGTCCTATATACACAGAGGCCACTAGAGGGCGTGCATGTGATATTATATACATAGAGGCCACTAGAGGGCGTGCATGTGATGTTATATATACAGAGGCCACTAGAGGGCGTGCATGTGATGTCCTATGCACAGAGGCCACTAGAGGGCGTGCATGTGATGTCCTATACATAGAGGCCACTAGAGGGCGTGCATGTGATGTCCTATGCACAGAGGCCACTAGAGGGCGTGCATGTGATGTCCTATACACATAGGCCACTAAAGGGCGTGCATGTAATACCCATCTATCACAGTAGTCAGAGGCCGCGTTGTCGCGGGTGGTAAACTTTATTTTCATATAACAACCATCTGAAGGAAAAGAAAATCCCACAACAGAACAGTGAATTGTATTTACACATAACCGGAGGGCAGGCGGCGTGCGAGGGGCATGCGGCACCGTATATACAGACACGACACAGCACCGCCGGAGCCTACAATATGGAGACAAAGAACAGGGGCGCCCGGGGTCACCGCCATCCTCGTCACCTTCATAGACATCAAGAGGAGAAACTCAGAAAGTCCCAGAGTCATGGGGGAGGGGCAAGAGACAAACTGCAAATAACACAGATGGATGCAAGGAGCCCCAGAGCGGGAGGAGCACAAGAGCCGACACTTCATTATCAGCAGTCACAAGCATCGCGCATAGTAATTATCAGACAGGAGAACTGGCGCACAACGACCCCTGCACGACCCGCGCATCAACTGCCACCTCCATCCGTAACGACCCACCGCACACACTCACCCACCCACCCACCGCCACACGCATCAACTCACACCCACCCACCGCCGCACTCACCGAGCCACTGCCAGCCACAAGGAACCACTGCAAACACCGACCCGCTGCCACACATCAACTCACGCCCATCGCCCCCCCTCCCCCTGACCCACCGCACACACCGACCCCCCCCAGGCCACTGACCTCTCACCCACCGACCCCTCCCCTATGGTCACACACTCTCGCCCCGCGCTCTCGCCTCGCGCTCCTCCCGTTCGGTCCATTACTGCGGTTTCCCCATGTTGTGATCCCACCCCACCCGAGCGGCCTGATCTCTGATCATGTGGCAGTTCCTCCGGGACCTCCGGAGCCGCTCGTGCTCCGCATTCCCCTCATCGTGCTCCCCGCTGGGTGATCGGGGTGGGGTGACCCCAGTGGGGGCGGAGTGGCTCCGACATGGTTGGATCTTGGGAGCTTCCAGCCCGTTGGGGTCCGATAGACTGTACCGCACCGGGGGGTAGTGCTGGTAACACCCGCTCTGCTGATCCTCAGTCCGGGAGTCTGTGCTGGGGGTCCCATCCGGACATCCGGGGAACGTGCCCTCACTCAGGGAAGACACCCCACTGCTGGCGCTGCCCGAGAGCGGAGAGTTACTGCCATCCAGACAAGACTGCGGACTGGTGGGGGAGGCCGGGATGGTGTGCAGGGGGCTCTGCGGAGACAGGAAGAGTCACAACAACAACCAGCACCCGCAGCAGCACAGAGGAGCACAGAGGGGCACAGAGGAGCAAAGAGGGGCACAGAGGAGCACAGAGGGGCACAGGGGAGCACAGAGGGGCACAGGGGAGCACAGAGGGGCACAGGGGAGCACAGAGGAGCAAAGAGGGGCACAGAGGGGCAAAGAGGAGCACAGAGGGGCAAAGAGGGGCACAGAGGGGCAAAGAGGAGCACAGAGGGGCAAAGAGGAGCACAGAGGGGCACAGAGGGCCAAAGAGGAGCACAGAGGGGCACAGAGGGGCACAGAGGAGCACAGAGGGGCACAGAGGAGCACAGAGGGGCACAAAGGAGCACAGAGGAGCAAAGAGGGGCACAGAGGGGCACAGAGGGGCACAGAGGAGCACAGAGGAGCACAGAGGGGCACAGAGGGGCACAGAGGGGCAAAGAGGAGCACAGAGGAGCACAGAGGGGCAAAGAGGGGCAAAGAGGAGCACAAAGGGGCACAGAGGGGCAAAGAGGGGCACAGAGGGCCAAAGAGGAGCACAGAGGGGCACAGAGGAGCACAGAGGGGCAAATAGGGGCAAAGAGGAGCACAGAGGAGCAAAGAGGGGCAAATAGGGGCAAAGAGGAGCACAGAGGGGCACAGAGGAGCACAGAGGGGCACAGAGGGGCACAAAGGAGCAAAGAGGGGCAAATAGGGGCAAAGAGGAGCACAGAGGAGCAAAGAGGGGCACAGAGGAGCAAAGAGGAGCACAGAGGGGCAAAGAGGAGCACAGAGGGGCAAAGAGGAGCACAGAGGGGCAAAGAGGAGCACAGAGGGGCACAGAGGAGCACAGAGGGGCACAGAGGGGCACAGAGGGGCACAGAGGAGCACAGAGGGGCACAGAGGAGCACAGAGGAGCACAGAGGAGCACAGAGGGGCACAGAGGAGCACAGAGGAGCACAGAGGGGCAAAGAAGGGCACAGAGGAGCACATAGGGGCAAAGAGGAGCACAGAGGGGCACAGAGGGGCAAAGAGGAGCACAGAGGGGCAAAGAGGAGCACAGAGGGGCACAAAGGAGCACAGAGGAGCACAGAGGGGCACATAGGAGCACAGAGGAGCACAGAGGGGCAAAGAGGAGCACAGAAGAGCACAGAGGGGCAAAGAGGGGCACAGAGGGGCAAAGAGGAGCACAGAGGGGCAAAGAGGAGCACAGAGGGGCAAAGAGGAGCACAGAGGGGCACAGAGGAGCACAGAGGAGCACAGAGGGGCACAGAGGAGCACAGAGGGGCAAAGAAGAGCACAGAGGGGCACAGAGGGGCAAAGAGGAGCACAGAGGGGCACAGAGGGGCACAGAGGGGGGGGGGGGTATTAGTACCTTGCGGAGGGATCTGCCGGGTAACCCTGGACCCCCATCACCTACAGAGGGGTGAAATGCATCAAAGTGCAGAGAGTAATGGCCTGCAAACAGATACACATCCTATATTATACCCCAGAGCTGCACTCACTATTCTGCTGCTGGTGCAGTCACTGTGTACATACATGACATTACTTATCCTGTACTGATCCTGAGTTACATCCTGTATTATACCCCAGAGCTGCACTCACTATTCTGCTGCTGGTGCAGTCACTGTGTACATACATGACATTACTTATCCTGTACTGATCCTGAGTTACATCCTGTATTATACCCCAGAGCTGCACTCACTATTCTGCTGCTGGTGCAGTCACTGTACATACATGACATTACTTATCCTGTACTGATCCTGAGTTATATCCTGTATTATACCCCAGAGCTGCACTCACTATTCTGCTGCTGGTGCAGTCACTGTGTACATACATGACATTACTTATCCTGTACTGATCCTGAGTTACATCCTGTATTATACCCCAGAGCTGCACTCACTATTCTGCTGCTGGTGCAGTCACTGTGTACATACATGACATTACTTATCCTGTACTGATCCTGAGTTACATCCTGTATTATACCCCAGAGCTGCACTCACTATTCTGCTGCTGGTGCAGTCACTGTACATACATGACATTACTTATCCTGTACTGATCCTGAGTTACATCCTGTATTATACCCCAGAGCTGCACTCACTATTCTGCTGCTGGTGCAGTCACTGTGTACATACATGACATTACTTATCCTGTACTGATCCTGAGTTACATCCTGTATTATACCCCAGAGCTGCACTCACTATTCTGCTGCTGGTGCAGTCACTGTGTACATACATGACATTACTTATCCTGTACTGATCCTGAGTTACATCCTGTATTATACCCCAGAGCTGCACTCACTATTCTGCTGCTGGTGCAGTCACTGTGTACATACATGACATTACTTATCCTGTACTGATCCTGAGTTACATCCTGTATTATACCGCAGAGCTGCACTCACTATTCTGCTGCTGGTGCAGTCACTGTGTACATACATGACATTACTTATCCTGTACTGATCCTGAGTTACATCCTGTATTATACCCCAGAGCTGCACTCACTATTCTGCTGCTGGTGCAGTCACTGTGTACATACATGACATTACTTATCCTGTACTGACCCTGAGTTACATCCTGTAGATCTTTTATTTTATATAAAAGTAAAAAACATAACAATACAAACAAAACATAATATACAATATATACAAACTATATACAATATCTTACCTGCTGGTCCAGCCCCATTCATACCTAGCAAAAATAATAACTTACAATACACCAAAATGAATAAACACCAAATACCACAACCCCCACCCAACCGATTATTACATCCTAAACCAAACCAATAACAAACACAAGCCACACCCACAAATAAACATAAATGACCATAAATATACATAAACCCACCCCACACCCTCTAATAACAAACCACCCCACACAGATCACATCCCACACCCATTTTTTTTTTTTTTTTTTTTTTTAAATATATATAATAACAAACACATAATACACATAACACTACACTAAACTAAATCCCTCGCCCGCACCCTCCCCTTCCCCCCAGACACTGGTCTAACGTCCAAAGTTTGCGTTAAGTAGTCCAGACCAGTGCCCAGGTCAGTTCATAAGTCCCACCACCATCACCCCCCTCCCAACCTAACGCTATGTCCCAAACCCCACTATATACAATATATACAATATATACAGTAATTACAACATAACATAAAGAAAACAGAATACAAATAAAGTCTAAACAACATCAATCAAAACCACATAAAGCCCAGGTTCGGCGCCTGCAAGCTCAACATCACTACATGCTCAGAACACAAAACAAAAATCTACTGTGTCAGCTTCAGCCCAACACCAGGAGAGGAGATGACAGACTAAGGGACACTAAAGGAGAACCCCCTCCAAAGGAGAGAGGCCCTCCCCGTGCCCAGCCTCTCATACTCCAGAGAGCGCACCTTCACCAGGTCACCCAGAATGTTCCTAACCACCTCAACCACCGGGAGGATTTTACGCTGCGTCGATACTAAACACCGTGCGTTCCACGTGTGGTACCTGACCACTAGGCTAACTAGGAATAACGTGCAGCGGTCCCGGCCACCCAGGCCTCTGAATGCTCCATAGGCCCACTCCGCATAGGAGAGACCGGCCAACCCGGGCCAATGGATGGAAGCGCCCACCCGGTTGTACACCTCTGTGTTAAAGGGGCACTGAAGCAGGAAGTGGTCCATGCTCTCCAGCAGGCCACCGCACTCCTCCCGGGGACAACCCCTTTCCTCAGAGCTCCTACACTTCAGATTGTCCCTCACACACAGCTTTCCATGGAAGCAGCGCCAAGTCAAGTCCCAAAACTTCAAGGGGATCCTGATGGAATTCAAAAGACCTAAACCCACCCCAAGATCCCGACTTGGGCAATCCCTGAGGGCCAGAGGCTTCTGGAAATGGGTCAACAGAACCCTTTTGTCAAGGACTTTCCTCGACATGGTCCTGATCTCCCACATTCCCAGACCCCACCGGCGAATCACCTTCAGAACCGGGGTAGCGTAAGCCGGAAGATGCCCATGCGGTGTGCGGAGATCCTTCACTTGCCCTCCTGTCTCCCATTCCTGGAAGAAAGGCCGAAACCATCCCCTGCAGGAGTATACCCACGGAGGAGCCCATCCCCTGCAGGAGTATACCCACGGAGGAGCCCATCCCCTGCAGGAGTATACCCACGGAGGAGCCCATCCCCTGCAGGAGCATACCCACGGAGGAGCCCATCCCCTGCAGGAGTATACCCACGGAGGAGCCCATCCCATACAGGAGTATACCCACGGAGGAGCCCATCCCCTGCAGGAGTATACCCACGGAGGAGCCCTCTCTTTCCAGAGGTTTGCTACATTGATCTTAAGAAAGGTATTCACTAGGAACACCACAGGGTTGACCATACACAACCCTCCTTGTCTCCTCGTGCGGTAAGTAACCTCCCTCTTGATAAGGTTCAGCCTATTCCCCCATAACAGCTGGAAGAACAGACTGTAGACCCGAGTCCAGAGGGGTTCTGGCAACATGCACACACTGCCCAGATATATCAGCAATGGGAGCAGGTAAGTTTTAATCAGATTAACCCTTTCTCTGAGGGTCAAAGACCAACCCTTCCACTGGTCCACCTTCTGAGCGGCGATCTTAAGCCTGCCGTCCCAGTTTTGCATGGGGTAATCCCCCTGGCCGAATTCGATGCCGAGAACTTTGGCGGAGTCCTGGGGCCCTGGAAGAGTGTCCGGGAGATCAAAGCCTGGATCCCCCTCTCCCAGCCAGAGACTCTCACACTTATCCCGGTTAATCTTGGACCCAGAAACCTCTGAGTAGCGGTCAACCTCTGACATCACCCATTGCGCCTCCCCTCCCGAGGACACGAAAACGGTGACATCATCGGCATACGCTACCACCCTTAGAGTGGCTTCCGGTGCTGCCCGGTCCATCCCGACTCCCACCAACGGCCCACGATCAACCCTCCTAAGGAATGGGTCAATCGCAAACACGTATAGAAGTGGGCTCAGAGGACAACCCTGGCGAACACCAGACCCGACCTCAAAAGAGCGGCCAATCCAACCGTTCACAAGCGGGAAACTCTCTGCCCCTGCATACAAAACCTTTAGCCAATTGACAAACTCCCCCGGCAGGCCATACCTCAGAAGGACAGACCAGAGGTACTCGTGGTCAACCCGATCAAACGCTTTTGCCTGATCCAAGGACAGCAAGTACCCCTTCCAGTTACCAGCCCTGCCCTGCTCCACTGCCTCCCGGACACAAAGCACAGCACTAAATGTACTGCGGCCTGGAACAGAGCAGTGCTGGGTCCCCGAAAGGAGCCGGGGCGCAAACTGCACCAGCCGATTAAACAGCACCTTTGCCAAAACCTTTCTGTCCGTATTGAGAAGCGCTATGGGACGCCAGTTCTCAACACGAGATCGGTCCTTACCCTTTGACAGGATGATCAGGGCTGACCTCCTCATTGACTTCGGCAGAGCGCCCGAGGAAAGACACTCATTGAATACCTCAGTCAAGAGGGGAACCAAGGCGTCCTTAAAGGTCTTATAAAACTCAGATGTTAAGCCATCCGGACCCGGCGATTTCTTGAGGGCGAGCCCTTCAATCGCCCGGCTGACTTCCTCTTCCCTGATCATCTCTATCAAAACATCAAGAGAGGGGTCTACTCCTGGCTCAGGGACAGTTTCAGCCAGGAAAGCCGACATCACATCCCGATCTAGATCCTTCCTGCCCAAGAAGTGCGAGTAGAAGGATCTGACGACCTCCAGAATCCCTGATCTGGAGCTTTTCAGGGATCCCGTACTGTCAACCAGTCCCGTGACAACTTTACCATTCACTGACATCTTGCAGTTTCTGTAAGGGTCGGGCGAGCGGTATTTCCCGTAATCCCTCTCAAAAACCAAAGATGCGTGTCTATCGTACTGACACCTCTTCAGCAAGGATTTCACTCTGGAGATGTCCTCACGACTACCTCCAGTTGAGACGAGATGCTCGAGTTTCCTCCTCAGGCCCTGATACAGGCGGTACCTGTCCAGGCTCCTGAGGCTCGAGAGCTGGCGGAAGAATCTCGCCACCCTTTTCTTGAGCATCTCCCACCACTCTGACTTACTGCTACAAAGGCCCAGCAATGGTACCTGGCTCTGAAGAAAGTCCTCAAAGGATTCTCTTATCTCCGCTTCCTCCAGGAGAGACGAATTGAGCTTCCAGTAGCCTCTTCCCATCCGGGGGGTCTCTGTAACATTCAGAGAAAACAAAATTAGACAGTGGTCGGAGAACTCCACCTCAACAACGGACACTGCTGAAGAGATGGCTTCCTCCTTTAAATAAAACCTGTCTATTCTAGACCTGCAGCTACCCCTATAATAGGTGAACCCCGCGTGGCCTGGGGTGTGCCGGATGTGGACATCCACCAGGCGAGCCTCACTGGCTATGCTATTAAGAGCGACGCTATCATAAGTCAGCTTGTCTCTGGAACCTCCCCTATCCTGGGACCTCGTGACAGCATTGAAGTCCCCTCCAAAGACCACCTGCCGACTTGTAAAAAGGTAGGGCTTGATCCTCATAAAGAGACACTTCCTGTCCCACTTGGACTGGGGACCATAGATGTTAATTAGGCGAAGTTCTTGTCCCTTCATGAGGACATCCAGGATCAGGCACCTCCCCATTTCTAACTCAATAACTCGTCGGCATTCTACCGGTGCGGTAAAAAGGACCGCCACTCCGCTATACGGCTCGGCCGCAAGAGACCAATGGGAAGGCCCGTGTCTCCATTCCCTCTTAGCTTTAAACACGGCCGCCAAATCTGGCAGCCTGGTCTCCTGCAAAAATAAAGTGTCGGCTTCAACGCGGCCGAGAAAATCAAAGGCCGCAAATCTAGCCGCATCAGACTTAATGCTGGCGACATTAATGGACGCCAGCGTCAACGGAGTGGGTGCCGCCATCATGAGTGATTGAGTTAGACGGCTTTCTTTTTACCCATCTTACCACCACCCTCGGGAAATGAACACCCCCTTTTTAGACATATTGTGGTGTCCATCTCCCGCACCTCTGATGCTTCAGGGGCAGATCCAGGACCTGCCCCCTCATCCTCGTCTCCAGACTCTGGGCCAGTCTCCCCTCCTGAGGACCCTGACTCCCCAGGGGGAGACTCGGCACCCCCTGCAGGCTCCGCCACCTCTGGCCCTTCACCCTCAGCCCCTCCATCGGCAGGAGAGGCTCCATCCAGGGCCAGGAATCGATTTGAAAGTTCGACCAGCGGGGGGTCGGTTGCACCTTCCTTGGGTACCTTAGTCAGGGAGGGAGAAGATCTTACACCTCCCTTCTTTTTACCCTTTTTCTTCTTTTTGGCGCCACGCTTACGCTTTTCCTCTAGCCACGCCCTATTATCCTCGTCCATACTCTCATAATGGGAGGAGTCTGAGGACGTGGCACCTTCCTCTCTCTCGATCCTCCTGACCTCCTCATCCAGCACATCATCCCCTGGGGCCTCAGCGACAGGTGAGGTCTCCAGGAGAGCGCCAGAGGTTGTCCCAGCAGCCCGAGACTCCCCCCGCTCTCTCTCCTGTTGACGCTTCTCTAGACGCCTTAGCTGGGCAGGCGTCTTTTTCCTGTCTTTCTTCCCTGGCCCCTCCACTCCTCCGCCTCTGCTAGTCCCCTCCCCAGCAGATTCAGCCTCATGGCTTTCATCCGCTGAGGTTGAGCCCGCATTAGCGAAGGAAAGAGGACAACGACTGTACGGGTGACCGAGATCACCACACAGGTTACACCTAATCTGCCCTGTACAGGATGCAGCGAGATGGCCGACACCCCCACACAACGCACACTTCTGCACGGTGCAGTTTGCGCTGAAATGTGTGGGGTCACCGCACCTGTGACACAGCTTAGGCTGCCCCCGGTAGAAGATCAGGATCCGATCCCTCCCCAGGAAGGCTGATGAAGGGATGTGGGCGACTGAGTTACCTGAACGCCTCAACTTTACCATGAAGGTCCAGGCCCCTGACCAGATACCAAACTCGTCTCGATTTTTCTCGGGTACTCCCAGTACCTCTCCATAACGATTCATCCAGGTCATGATGTCAAAGCAAGATAATGATTCGTTACGGGTAAGAACGGTCACTTTCTTGAGTTCGCTCTGGCGGGACACTGCTTGTACAGCAAAGTCCCGCCACTCGGGCTCGTTGTATCTCAGCTCATAGTTGGACCAGAAGAGCTCAAGCCCCTCCGGCCGAACAAAGCTGATATCAAACTCAGATGTACCATAGGGATGGATCAAGGCAAAGATGTCAGCCGCCTTGAAGTCCATCTTCAGCAGCAGCTCAACTACCCGTGCCCGAGGGGGACACACATCACTGCCACGCCACCGAAGACGGACCACATTCCTACGGTTAGCACCCGGCCCGGTTGTCGGGAGCGACCATGATGTCTCCCTGCCTCTTTGCTCTCGGAAGGCAGACAGGCCGTGCCTCTCTATCCAAAACGACAAATCAACCTCCTGCCCCGCTACATTGATCGTCCTTTCTCCCTTCTGTAAGGCCTGCAGGAGGCGCCGTTGCAAAAAGCCGTCCCCAGAGCCCAGAGACGAGGATGATGGACCCCTACTTCCCCCAGCAGCGACACTGGCATAGCTCTTAATAGGGGCCGCCACTGGGGGAGCAACCGGACCAACCCCTGCACCCACCACATTAACACTACCCACCTGCATGTTACACTCAGCCGCGCCACCCACACCACCAGTCACCCCATCACTCACCCCCAAAGCTGGAAAAGATTCTTCACCACTCACACCATTCACATTATCCACCACAACATTACTGACTCCACTCACACTGGCTGGACCAGCAACAACATTAGCAGACAAGACCACCTCCGCATCTTCAGGCACAAGGGACGGGGGTCCCCTCGCAGAGCATCGCCCAGAGGGGACCCCGACTTGTGTCACACTTGTGCCCTCCGCATCATCGGTAGCAGATGTTATTTTACTTTTCTTAGGGGAAGGTAAGAGTCGCCGCTGATCTTTGGCCGGTGTGAGGCGCCGCTGATTCCCACCTTCCTCAGCACTTCTCTGCAGATTATCTCCAACTCCTACGCAAAACAGGACTTTAGGTTTAGGTTTGGGAGGTTCGGAGCCCTCAGCCTCAGCGACCCCTCCACGCTGCCGCCGCCCCATAACCATGTGATCAGCGGCAACAGCATGAAGAGGCGCCGAGGCACCGGAAGCTGCCACCAGTGCCGGGCTATCCCCCCCTCCCACTGGGGGACGCACCACAGCACTGGATTTGGATGGTATCGCCACTGCCGAGCCGCCCTGACTGTCCGGCCTTGCGGCCGATGTCTCCCCTGCTCCCCCACTGTTACCACAAACAGAGACGGAGCCCATCGCCACATCAGATGTCACACCTGTAATCTCCCCGCTCCATGGCACTGAGTCCACTGCAGGACCCGCGCTGGGCTGGGTAACGGGGCTCGCACAGTGAGCTGACCCTGCGGCCGACTCGGGTTTTACGGGGAGGGGGCTGTAAACTAGACTCACCACTTCCACGGATTTGGTCTTCTTCTTTCGTGGTTTGCTGCCCCCCGGTGCATCCTCCGGCAGATCGTCTCCAAAAGTAAAGTCCTGGAGGTGCACAGGGGACTCGAGCCGTCGGATCTCCTCCATCAGCGCCCCTCCCTGGTGGCTGTCACTATCTTCACCCGGGCCGGCAGAACCGCAGGCAGATGACATAGCCGCTTGTCCTGCAGGGGGCCCACTGTACGGCACCGGGCTTTCCTCCTCCATCTGACTCTCAGGCTGAAGCCCCATCAGCCGCCTCTGCTTCTCCTCCTCCATCTCCCGGAACCGCTCATCATTAAGAATTTTTTCTTTAAACGGACCGCTCCTCTCTAGCAGATACGCCTTCCTCTCCTCCAAGGCCTGGATGTTAGTCTGGAGCCTGGAAATCTCTGCCATAATCTGCTCCTTCTTCCTCTTTGGGGCAGAGCTTGCCCTGGCATGGGCACACCTGAGCTCCTCCCGCAGTCTCCTCACCGTCTTGCTGGCTTCTTCGTACTCAGAGAGGTGGCCCAGAGCCCGGGAGGCATAGGTGGAAATAGACTCCCGGGTCCTCAGCATTCCCCAGCCCTCTTCACTGAGGTCAGCCTCACCTCCCTGAGCACTCAGCTTTCCCGCAGTATCCAGCTTTTCCGAGGTACCCAGCTTTCCCGAGGTATTCAGCTTTCCTGGGGTTTTGGAGCTTTTTGAAGCCTTAGCTGGCCTGGGGGTACTTGGAGCAGCATTGCTGCTGTTCCTTGCAGATCTTCTTACCCCCAAGGCTTCCGCAGCGCTGGCCGGTTCCTGGCTACCCCTGCCCCCCGCCGGCCTAGACCGGGAAGCAGGAGCCTGGGACTTGCTGCCCTGGCTCATGCCTGAAAACCCACTCCCTCCCTGGGAGAGGAGAGAGCAGGCCCCAGGTGGAGGTGGTTTTCCCTGGAGCTCAGGAGCAGCAGCAGCACACAGCCTCTCACAGCAACAGAGAGTTAACGAGGTAACGAGCAACACCAGAGATGCACTCACTATTCTGCTGCTGGTGCAGTCACTGTGTACATACATGACATTACTTATCCTGTACTGATCCTGAGTTACATCCTGTATTATACTCCAGAGCTGCACTCACTATTCTGCTGCTGGTGCAGTCACTGTGTACATACATGACATTACTTATCCTGTACTGATCCTGAGTTACATCCTGTATTATACCCCAGAGCTGCACTCACTATTCTGCTGCTGGTGCAGTCACTGTGTACATACATGACATTACTTATCCTGTACTGATCCTGAGTTACATCCTGTATTATACCCCAGAGCTGCACTCACTATTCTGCTGCTGGTGCAGTCACTGTGTACATACATGACATTACTTATCCTGTACTGATCCTGAGTTACATCCTGTATTATACCCCAGAGCTGCACTCACTATTCTGCTGCTGGGGCAGTCACTGTGTACATACATGACATTACTTATCCTGTACTGATCCTGAGTTACATCCTGTATTATACTCCAGAGCTGCACTCACTATTCTGCTGCTGGTGCAGTCACTGTGTACATACATGACATTACTTATCCTATACTGATCCTGAGTTACATCCTGTATTATACCCCAGAGCTGCACTCACTATTCTGCTGCTGGTGCAGTCACTGTGTACATACATGACATTACTTATCCTGTACTGATCCTGAGTTACATCCTGTAAATCTTTTATTTTATATAAAAGTGAAAAACATAACAATAATAAACATAAATGAAGCCATAACTTCTGGCAAAAGAATTACAAAAGAACAAATATAAACGAAAATAAACTTACAAAACCTCCTGGCCCAGCCACACACACACCACACACTCAGCATGAAAACAAACAAAACCCTCACCCATTCCCACCACCTAATAATTTTTTTTTTTTTTTTTTTTTTTTTTTTTTATATCGAAATACACAGCAAAATACACATAAATAAATAAATAAACAAGAAATAAACACAGAAATAACAATGAATATAACGGAAATAACATTAATAACATTAAATAACATAAAATATAACTAACTAAATCCCACGCCCATCACCCTCCCCCCAGACACTGGTCTAACGTCCAAAGTTTGCGCTATATAGTCCAGACCAGTGCCCGGGATCATATTGTCCAAATCCCGTCCACCCCCCTCCCAACCTAACACCCTAACACCAACACCCCAAAACCAACCAAGCTATATACACATTAACTATAACTACATAAATACACACTGTACACAAAATACAAACACATTAAACATATCAACATATAACAAACCAACCACATAAAGCCCAGGATCGGCGCCTGCAAGCCCCTACATCACTATAACCTCAGATACAAAACAAAAATCTACAGTGTCAGCTTCAGCCCAACACCAGGAGCGGAGATGACAGACTAAGGGACACTAAAGGAGAACCCCCTCCAAAGGAGAGAGGCCCTCCCCGTGCCCAGCCTCTCATACTCCAGAGAGCGCACCTTCACCAGGTCACCCAGAATGTTCCTAACCACCTCATCCACCGGGAGGATTTTACGCTGCGTCGATACTAAACACCGTGCGTTCCACGTGTGGTACCTGACCACTAGGCTAACTAGGAATAACGTGCAGCGGTCCCGGCCACCCAGGCCTCTGAATGCTCCATAGGCCCACTCCGCATAGGAGAGACCGGCCAACCCGGGCCAATGGATGGAAGCGCCCACCCGGTTGTACACCTCTGTGTTAAAGGGGCACTGAAGCAGGAAGTGGTCCATGCTCTCCAGCAGGCCACCGCACTCCTCCCGGGGACAACCCCTTTCCTCAGAGCTCCTACACTTCAGATTGTCCCTCACACACAGCTTTCCATGGAAGCAGCGCCAAGTCAAGTCCCAAAACTTCAAGGGGATCCTGATGGAATTCAAAAGACCTAAACCCACCCCCAGATCCCGACTTGGGCAATCCCTGAGGGCCAGAGGCTTCTGGAAATGGGTCAACAGAACCCTTTTGTCAAGGAGTTTCCTCGACATGGTCCTGATCTCCCACATTCCCAGACCCCACCGGCGAATCACCTTCAGAACCGGGGTAGCGTAAGCCGGAAGATGCCCATGCGGTGTACGGAGATCCTTCACTCGCCCTCCTGTCTCCCATTCCTGGAAGAAAGGCCGAAACCATCCCCTGCAGGAGTATACCCACGGAGGAGCCCTCTCTTTCCAGAGGTTTGCTACATTGATCTTAAGAAAGGTATTCACTAGGAACACCACAGGGTTGACCATACACAACCCTCCTTGTCTCCTCGTGCGGTAAGTAACCTCCCTCTTGATTAGGTTCAGCCTATTCCCCCATAACAGCTGGAAGAACAGACTGTAGACCCGAGTCCAGAGGGGTTCTGGCAACATGCACACACTGCCCAGATATATCAGCAATGGGAGCAGGTAAGTTTTAATCAAGTTCACCCTTTCCCTGAGGGTCAAAGACCAACCCTTCCACTGGTCCACCTTCTGAGCGGCGATCTTAAGCCTGCCGTCCCAGTTTTGCATGGGGTAATCCCCCTGGCCAAATTCGATGCCGAGAACTTTGGCAGAGTCTTGGGGCCCTGGAAGAGTGTCCGGGAGATCGAAGCCTGGACCTCCCTCTCCCAGCCAGAGACTCTCACACTTATCCCGGTTGATCTTGGACCCAGAAGCCTCTGAGTAGCGGTCAACCTCTGACATCACCCATTGCGCCTCCCCTCTCGAGGACACAAAAACAGTGACATCATCAGCGTACGCTACCACCCTTAGAGTGGCTTCCGGTGCCGCCTGGTCCATCCCGACTCCCACCAACGGCCCACGATCAACCCTCCTAAGGAATGGGTCAATCGCGAACACGTATAAAAGTGGGCTCAGAGGACAACCCTGGCGAACACCAGACCCGACCTCAAAAGAGCGGCCAATCCAACCGTTCACAAGCGGGAAACTCTCTGCCCCTGCGTACAAAACCTTTAGCCAATTGACAAACTCCCCCGGCAGGCCATACCTCAGAAGGACAGACCAGAGGTACTCGTGGTTAACCCGATCAAACGCTTTTGCCTGATCCAAGGACAGCAAGTACCCCTTCCAGTTACCAGCCCTGCCCTGCTCCACTGCCTCCCGGACACAAAGCACAGCACTAAATGTACTGCGGCCTGGAACAGAGCAGTGCTGGGTCCCCGAAAGGAGCCGGGGCGCAAACTGCACCAGCCGATTAAACAGCACCTTTGCCAAAACCTTTCTGTCCGCATTGAGAAGCGCTATGGGACGCCAGTTCTCAATACGAGATCGGTCCTTACCCTTTGACAGGATGATCAGGGCAGACCTCCTCATTGACTTCGGCAAAGCGCCCGAGGAAAGACACTCATTGAATACCTCAGTCAAGAGGGGAACCAAGGCGTCCTTAAAGGTCTTATAAAACTCAGATGTTAAGCCATCCGGACCCGGCGATTTCTTGAGGGCGAGCCCTTCAATCGCCAGGCTGACTTCCTCTTCCCTGATCATCTCTGTCAAAACATCAAGAGAGGGGTCTACTCCTGGCTCAGGGACAGTTTCAGCCAGGAAAGCCGACATCACATCCCGATCTAGATCCTTCCTGCCCAAGAGGTGCGAGTAGAAGGATCTGACGACCTCCAGAATCCCTGATCTGGACCTTTTCAGGGATCCCGTACTGTCAACCAGTCCCGTGACAACTTTACTATTCACTGACATCTTGCAGTTTCTGTAAGGGTCGGGCGAGCGGTATTTCCCGTAATCCCTCTCAAAAACCAAAGATGCGTGTCTATCGTACTGACACCTCTTCAGCAAGGATTTCACTCTGGAGATGTCCTCACGACTACCTCCAGTCGAGACGAGATGCTCGAGTTTCCTCCTCAGGCCCTGATACAGGCGGTACCTGTCCAGGCTCCTGAGGCTCGAGAGCTGGCGGAAGAATCTCGCCACCCTTTTCTTGAGCATCTCCCACCACTCTGACTTACTGCTACAAAGGCCCAGCAATGGTACCTGGCTCTGAAGAAAGTCCTCAAAGGATTGTCTTATCTCCGCTTCTTCCAGGAGAGACGAATTGAGCTTCCAGTAGCCTCTTCCCATCCGGGGGGTCTCTGTAACATTCAGAGAAAACAAAATTAGACAGTGGTCGGAGAACTCCACCTCAACAACGGACACTGCTGAAGAAATGGCTTCCTCCTTTAAATAAAACCTGTCTATTCTAGACCTGCAGCTACCCCTATAATAGGTGAACCCCGCGTGGCCTGGGGTGTGCCGGATGTGGACATCCACCAGGCGAGCCTCACTGGCTATGCTATTAAGAGCGACGCTATCATAAGTCAGCTTGTCTCTGGAACCTCCCCTATCCTGGGACCTCGTGACAGCATTGAAGTCCCCTCCAAAGACCACCTGCCGACTTGTAAAAAGGTAGGGCTTGATCCTCATAAAGAGACACTTCCTGTCCCACTTGGACTGGGGACCATAGATGTTAATTAGGCGCAGTTCTTGTCCCTTCATGAGGACATCCAGGATCAGGCACCTCCCCATTTCTAACTCAATAACTCGTCGGCATTCTACCGGCGCGGTAAAAAGTACCGCCACCCCGCTATACGGCTCGGCCGCAAGAGACCAATAGGAAGGCCCGTGTCTCCATTCCCTCTTAGCTTTAAACACGGCCGCCAAATCTGGCAGCCTGGTCTCCTGCAAAAATAAAATGTCGGCTTCAACACGGCCGAGAAAATCAAAGGCCGCAAATCTAGCCGCATCAGACTTAATGCTGGCGACATTAATGGACGCCAGCGTCAACGGAGTGGGTGCCGCCATCATGAGTGATTAAGTTAGACGGCTTTTTTCTTACTATTTCCCTTCCCCCGACTCTCCTCTGAAGATGATGCCTTTTCCCTTTTCCCTTCAGAATTGGGGCAACTTCTTTTTAACGAAATTGAGGTGTCCATGTTATTACTGGCCCCCAAGGACCCACCCGGACCACCCTCTCCTTCGTCCTTGTCTCCTGACTCTGAGTCAGTCTCCCACTCTGAGGACCCGGCTTCCCCAGAGGATAGAGACTCGGCGCCCCCTGCAGGTTGCTCCGCCGCCACCTCCAGAACCCCACCCTCAGCCTCTCCTTCCGAGGAGGCGATCTCATCGAGGGTGAGGAACCGGTTGGAAAGCTCAACCAGAGGGGAGGAAGTTTTCCCTTCCTTAGGTACCTTAGATACGCCGCGTTTTTTCTTTTTCTGCTTGCGCTTATTTTCTAGCCAAATCCTGTTATCCTCATCCATACTCTCATAATGGGAGGACGTGGAGGACATGGCACCTTTCTCGCGCTCCATCCTCCTGACCTCCTCATCCAACTCATCATCCCTCAGGGCCTCAGTAGCATGACCAGCCTCTGAGGAAGGACCAAGGGTCACCCCAGCAACCTGAGGCTTCCCCAGTTCTCTCCCTTTTTGTCTGGCTTCAAGCCGCCTCAACTGAGAAGGTGACTTATTCTTGCTTTTCTTCACAGGCCCCTCAGCTCCTCCACCTCTGCTGGTACCTTCCCCAGCAGAAGCAACCTCATGGCTCTCCTCCACTGGGGTCACAACCGCATTGGCAAAGGAGCGAGGACAACGGCTGAAAGGGTGACCGAGCTCACCACACAGGTTACACCTAATGTCCTTACAGGATGCAGCGAGATGACCTAGCCCACCACACAAAGCGCACTTCTGCACTTGGCAGCTGGCGCTAAAGTGTGTGGGGTCACCGCACCTGTGACAGACCTTCGGCTGCCCCTGGTAGAAAATCAGGATTCTGTCCCGCCCAAGAAAGGCTGAAGAGGGAATGTGGGCGACTGTGCCGCCTGAACACTTCAACTTCATCATGAAGGTCCAGGCCCCAGACCAAATGCCAAATTCATCGCGGTTTTTCTGAGGTACCTGTACAACCTCACCATAACGACTGAGCCACGTCATGATGTCCATGCAAGAAAGTGACTCGTTACGGGTCAAAACGGTCACCTTCTTGACTGTGTTTTGGCGAGACACTGCTTGCACAGCAAAGTCTCGCCAGCCAGGCTCGTTCTTTGCCAGCTCATAATTCGACCAGAAGAGCTCTAAGCCCTCCGGCCGGACAAAGCTGACATCGAACTCCGGAGTACCATAAGGATGTATCAGGGCAAAGATGTCACTAGCCCTGAAGTTCATCTTCAGGAGGAGCTCCACCACCCTTGACCTGGGTGGGCATGCGTCACTGCCCCTCCAGCGAAGACGAACCACATTCCTACGGGAAGCTCCGGGCCCGGTTGTGGGTAAAGACCATACAGTCTCTCCCCCCCTTTTCTCTTGGAAGGCTGCCAGGCCATGCCTGTCTGTCCAGAAGGACAGATCAACCTCTCTTCCCTCTACAGTGATTGACTTTTCCCCTCTCCTGAGAGCCTCCAGAAGACGCCTTTGCAAAACGCTGTTCCCAGAGCCAGGAGACAAGGAGTTAACCCCACTTGCCCCAGCGGTGACACTCGCATAGCTCCTTATGGGAGCGGCCACCACTGGGGGTGCAGATGGATCAGCACAAACCACATGATTAACCCCCTCACCACCATCCACCACTCCCACACTCACCACACTATGTACATTACTGCCTCGCTTCCCTCGCTTCCTTGCATCACTCACACCAGCTGGGCCAGGAGGACCTGGGGTTGCCTCAGCGTCACTGGGCACTGGGGGTAGAGCCACCTCCATAGCTGATTGAGCCTGAGAAGAGGCAGCTCCGACCCCGATCTTACTTGTGCCCTCTGCCTCATTGGCATTAACCCCTTGTTGTCCCGCAGTTTTTTTAAGGTTGGAGCATCGCTGCTCGCTGGATGAAAGAGGCCTCCTGTCTTTATTTACTCCGGACAGTCTCTTTGTGCCATCTCCAGGGTCAGATGAGCCAATACAAAATAAAACCTTTCCTGCGCCCTTTCCCGCAGGCTGCACAGGGCGCTTGGGAGGCGCCGCACCACAAGCCCCAGCAGCCCCATCACACTGCCGCTGCTCACCGGACCTAGCAGCAGCCACAGTGCTAGGGACTACAGGAGCCACCGCCACTGCCCCTGGCACTGGGCCACCCCCCCCTCCCACTGGGGGGCAGCGCACAGTACCAGGACTTGCTGGATCGCCCTCACTGTCCGGCCTTTCGGCCGATGCCTTCCCTGCACCATCCTTGCTACTACAAACAAGGCTGGTGCTCTGCGCCATGATGGAACGTGGCTTTGCAATCTCCCCGCACCCTGGCACCGAGTCCACTGCAGGATTCGTGCTGGGCTGGGTAACGGGGCCTCCACGACAGGCTGGCACTGCTGCCCGCCCGGAGGGAACAGGGAGGGGACGAAACACCAGATTCACCTCCTGAGACGCCTTGATCTTCTTGGCTCTCTTCTTTCTCTTTAGGTCGTCATCTGGCATATCATCGCCGAAGGAAAAGTTCTGGAGGTGAACTGGGGACTCGAGCTGACGGATCTGAGCCATTAGCGCCCCCCCCTGGCCGCTGTCATCACTTTCCTCCTCCAGGTTGGCAGAGCCGCAGCCTGATGGTAATGGCGCTTGCTCTGCAGGCAGCCTGTCGTGCGAGGCCTGCTGGTGTTGGCGCAGGCCACCAGACGGACACGGCTGGTCTTCCTCATCCTCCTCATCATCGCCATCATCCGCCTGGATCTCAAGCCCCTTTTGCTTTCTCAGCTGCTCCAGGCGCATTTCCTCAAACCGGGCGTCGTTTTCCAACTTTTCGCGGAACGGACCGCTGTGCTCGCGGATAAGATGTCGCTTCTCCTGCAGAGCGGTGACCTCGGCTTTTAGTCTGTCTATGGTGGTAAGTAGATCAGACTTTTTCTTTCTCTGCGTAGCCACCCCCGCTAGGGCCAAGGTCTCCCTTATCTCCTCCTGGAGCCTCCTCAGCGCTTTTCCGGCTTCCTCGTACTCACGGAGGTGCTCAGCAATCCGGGAGCCATAGATGGTAGCAGACTCCCGGGCCTTAAGATCACCCCATGCCTTTTGCACACCTCCGTGAGCACCCAGCTTTTCAGCTGAACCACCCAGCTTTCCCGCACAGTCACTCAGCTTTCCAGGAGGAGCACTCAGGCTGATGTTACTTGCCTTGATCTTCTGTGATCTGGAGACCTTGCAGCTTCCCTGGGTCTTGGGGGTGGCAGCCGAGGTCACATCGCTGCGTCCTTGGCTCCGGGCAGATCTTCTTACCCCCTCCGCTTTGGCCGGCAACTGGCTTCTCCTGCCCCCCGCCGGCCTGGTCCGGGAGGCAGAAGCCTGGGATTTTCCTGGCTCACTCATCCCAGAAACCTACTCCCTCCCTGGGGAGGAGAGAGCAGGCCTGGGTGGATTGGTCTTCCACCAGGTGGTGCAGGAGCTCAGCCACAGACAACCACACCCGTCAGCAGTTCACAGGGGAATGAGCCAGCACTCACTATTCTGCTGCTGGTGCAGTCACTGTGTACATACATGACATTACTTATCCTGTACTGATCCTGAGTTACATACTGTATTATACCCAGAGCTGCACTCACTATTCTGCTGCTGGTGCAGTCACTGTGTACATACATGACATTACTTATCCTGTACTGATCCTGAGTTACATCCTGTATTATACACCAGAGATGCACTCACTATTCTGCTGGAGGAGATACTGGGGCAGATTTATCAAGTGTCTGAAAGTCAGAATATTTCCAGTTGCCCATGGCAACCAATCACAGCTCCCCTTTAAAATATTCATGAGCACTGGTGAAATGAAAGCTGAGCTGTGATTGGTTGCCATGGGCAACTGGAAATATTCTGACTTTCAGGCTGCTTGATAAATCTGCCCCACTGTGTACATACATGACATTACTTATCCTGTACTGACCCTGAGTTACATCCTGTATTATACCCCAGAGCTGCACTCACTATTCTGCTGCTGGTGCAGTCACTGCGTACATACATGACATTACTTATCCTGTACTGACCCTGAGTTACATCCTGTATTATACCCCAGAGCTGCACTCACTATTCTGCTGCTGGTGCAATCACTGTGTACATACATGACATTACTTATCCTGTACTGATCCTGAGTTACATCCTGTATTATACCCCAGAGCTGCACTCACTATTCTGCTGCTGGTGCAATCACTGTGTACATACATGACATTACTTATCCTGTACTGATCCTGAGTTACATCCTGTATTATACTCCAGAGCTGCACTCACTATTCTGCTGCAGGAGATACTGTGTACATACCTTGTGTCAGGCCTCTGGTGGTCGGGGTCAGGACGCTCCCGACATGAGAACTGAGGAATGGCAGAGATTCTTTGGTCCCACTGTCCAAACTCCAACTGCTGGGAGCGGTGAGGACTGTGATGCATCAGAGTGACCAGAGGAGGCGCCGGTGAGGCGTCCAGGGGGAACATGCAGGAAGAGAAGGTAGAATTAGAGATGATGCGACCTGTAATATTCGGGTGAGTGTTGTACGTTCCCTCCTGCAGATAATGCAGTCATGTTGTCGGCCTTCTCCCATGTGATATGTAGTTGTGGTGCATGATGGGTAATGTCTTCACCTTTCTCCGCTACAGAGAGGTTGGGGTCACTGCACGGCTTGCAGGGTCCAAGGACCTGCTGGAACAGGGCCCGGGGGTAGACACAGCGCTGAAAGACCACCAGAAAGGATAGAAAAGAGGCATGAAGAAGAGGACAGACACAAGCTCCCACCACCCACACCGCTGCAGGAGCATGCCCACTACAGACCACACCGCTGCAGGAGCATGCCCTCTACAGACCACACCGCTGCAGGAGCATGCCCTCTACAGACCACACCGCTGCAGGAGCATGCCCACTACACACCACACCGCTGCAGGAGCATGCACTCTACAGACCACACCGCTGCAGGAGCATGCCCTCTACACACCACACCGCTGCAGGAGCATGCCCTCTACACACCACACCGCTGCAGGAGCATGCCCACTACAGACCACACCGCTGCAGGAGCATGCCCTCTACAGACCACACCGCTGCAGGAGCATGCCCTCTACAGACCACACCGCTGCAGGAGCATGCCCTCTACAGACCACACCGCTGCAGGAGCATGCCCTCTACAGACCACACCGCTGCAGGAGCATGCCCACTACACACCGCTGCAGGAGCATGCCCTCTACAGACCACACCGCTGCAGGAGCATGCCCACTACACACCGCTGCAGGAGCATGCCCACTACACACCACACCGCTGCAGGAGCATGCCCACTACACACCACACCGCTGCAGGAGCATGCCCACTACACATCACACCGCTGCAGGAGCATGCCCACTACACACCACACCGCTGCAGGAGCATGCCCACTACAGACCACACCGCTGCAGGAGCATGCCCACTACAGACCACACCGCTGCAGGAGCATGCCCACTACAGACCACACCGCTGCAGGAGCATGCCCACTACACACCACACCGCTGCAGGAGCATGCCCTCTACACACCACACCGCTGCAGGAGCATGCCCACTACACACCACACCGCTGCAGGAGCATGCCCACTACACACCACACCACTGCAGGAGCATGCCCTCTACACACCACACCGCTGCAGGAGCATGCCCACTACAGACCACACCGCTGCAGGAGCATGCCCACTACACACCACACCGCTGCAGGAGCATGCCCTCTACAGACCACACCGCTGCAGGAGCATGCCCACTACACACCACACCGCTGCAGGAGCATGCCCACTACACACCACACCGCTGCAGGAGCATGCCCTCTACAGACCACACCGCTGCAGGAGCATGCCCACTACACACCACACCGCTGCAGGAGCATGCACTCTACAGACCACACCGCTGCAGGAGCATGCCCACTACAGAACCCTGAGCCAACAAAAGACCAGCAGAATAGTGGATGCAGCTCTGGAGGTGACTGGAGTCATGAGGAGATGGGATATGATGATGACATTAACCCCTACCTGTCCACTCTCCGTGCCGGTCTGGTACATGGCGCTGCTGGGCCGATCCCGCAGGGCCGGGAGCAGCATCACCAGGTCATGTGAGTGTCTGTACTTATCTGGGAGTGAGGGGGAACCTAGGGGGGGGGACACAGATCGTTACCACATGACACGGGCCAGAGGCCGCCTCTGCTGTCACCCAATGACATTACCTCGTGTGCTGGACGGTGCAGAATTAATGAGCTGTGATGGTGCAGAGTGGGTGGAGCTGAGACTGGAGGAGGAGGGGCTTGTGTACGAGGAAGATAAAGCCGACACATTGGTGATGGATCCAGCCTGGAGGGATTGGGGGAACAGCACCTGCAGGATCCAGAAAGCACAGTTATAGGGGCCACAGGGGCCGACCACCACACTGCACACTTACCTGCATGCTGTGACCACACTGCACACCTACCTGCATGCTGTGACCACACTGCACACCTACCTGCATGCTGTCACCACACTGCACACCTACCTGCATGCTGTCACCACACTGCACACCTACCTGCATGCTGTCACCACACTGCACACTCACCTGCATGCTGTGACCACCACACTGCACACCTACCTGCATGCTGTGACCACCACACTGCACACCTACCTGCATGCTGTCACCACACTGCACACCTACCTGCATGCTGTCACCACACTGCACACCTACCTGCATGCTGTCACCACACTGCACACCTACCTGCATGCTGTCACCACACTGCACACTCACCTGCATGCTGTCACCACACTGCACACCTACCTGCATGCTGTCACCACCACACTGCACACCTACCTGCATGCTGTCACCACACTGCACACCTACCTGCATGCTGTGACCACCACACTGCACACCTACCTGCATGCTGTCACCACACTGCACACCTACCTGCATGCTGTCACCACACTGCACACCTACCTGCATGCTGTGACCACCACACTGCACACCTACCTGCATGCTGTCACCACCACACTGCACACCTACCTGCATGCTGTCACCACACTGCACACCTACCTGCATGCTGTGACCACCACACTGCACACCTACCTGCATGCTGTCACCACCACACTGCACACTCACCTGCATGCTGTCACCACACTGCACACCTACCTGCATGCTGTCACCACACTGCACACCTACCTGCATGCTGTCACCACCACACTGCACACCTACCTGCATGCTGTCACCACCACACTGCACACTCACCTGCATGCTGTCACCACACTGCACACTCACCTGCATGCTGTCACCACACTGCACACCTACCTGCATGCTGTCACCACCACACTGCACACCTACCTGCATGCTGTCACCACACTGCACACCTACCTGCATGCTGTCACCACACTGCACACTTACCTGCATGCTGTGACCACCACACTGCACACCTACCTGCATGCTGTCACCACACTGCACACCTACCTGCATGCTGTCACCACACTGCACACCTACCTGCATGCTGTCACCACACTGCACACCTACCTGCATGCTGTCACCACACTGCACACTCACCTGCATGCTGTCACCACACTGCACACCTACCTGCATGCTGTGACCACCACACTGCACACCTACCTGCATGCTGTCACCACACTGCACACCTACCTGCATGCTGTCACCACACTGCACACTCACCTGCATGCTGTCACCACACTGCACACTCACCTGCATGCTGTCACCACACTGCACACCTACCTGCATGCTGTGACCACCACACTGCACACCTACCTGCATGCTGTCACCACACTGCACACCTACCTGCATGCTGTCACCACACTGCACACTTACCTGCATGCTGTGACCACCACACTGCACACCTACCTGCATGCTGTGACCACCACACTGCACACTCACCTGCATGCTGTCACCACACTGCACACCTACCTGCATGCTGTGACCACCACACTGCACACCTACCTGCATGCTGTGACCACCACACTGCACACCTACTTGCATGCTGTCACCACACTGCACACTCACCTGCATGCTGTAGGGGTCCTCCGTCTCGCTGTCCACTGCAGTGGTCGTGGTTCCAGTGTCGCTGGAGGTGTGTGAAGAGAGGGAGGAGGAGGAATGGCGGACAGAGCTCAGGACGACAAGAGGGCTGAGGAGAGAAGAGGAGAGTCACACACAAGAAGAGGCCGAGAGATGGCACAATAAGGACCGTGCACAGTCCCTTCTGCAGTCCCGCCCTCCTGACTCTTCTGCAGTCCCGCCCTCCTGACTCTTCTGCAGTCCCGCCCTCCTGGGCAGTCCCACCCTCCAGTCTCTCCGCTCCCCCTAGTGGTTACCTGTGGCGGTGCAGCATCCTCATGCTGTCGTTGTTCATGGCGCTGTGTGACAGTAAGACGTTGCTGCGTGGTATTGGGGTGCAGGCGGGGTTCATCTTCTCCAGCATGGGGAATTCCTGCAGAGTATGACGGGTTATTAGGACACTCTGGTGGGTGAGCGCCATAGACGAGGACTATGTGATGTCACTTACCTGGTAGAGACTGGAGCGCATGACCTGGAACTGATCCACCAGCTTCTTGTGCAGAGGTCTCATCTCCGGGTGCACACAGCGCTCATGGACCGCCAGCCCCACCCCGAGGACGTGCACCTGCAGGACCATCATCATCATTATACAGACACCGGCCACTGGGGGCAGCATCAGATCAGGGGTCTCACCACTCATGTACCTGCTCCAGCATCAGCTCCTTCAGCTGACTGATCCTGTCCGCGTCCTCCGGGTGCTGCGTGATGTAATCCTTATCGAAGAACGCCTGCGGGGGAGAGACCGTGAGAGCCAGCAGGGGGCAAATACAGAGGGGCAAATGCAGAGGGGCATATACAGGGGGGCATATAGAGGGGGGCGTATAGAGGGGGGCATATACAGAGGGACATATACAGAGGGGCATGTACAGAGGGGCATATACAGAGGGGCATGTACAGGGGGACATATAGAGGGGGACATATAGAGGGGGACATATAGAGGGGGGCATATACAGAGGGACATATACAGAGGGGCATGTACAGAGGGGTATGTACAGAGGGGCATGTACAGAGGGACATATACAGAGGGACATATACAGAGGGACATATACAGAGGGACATATACAGAGGGACATATACAGAGGGACATATACAGAGGGACATATACAGAGGGACATATACAGAGGGGCACATACAGAGGGGCGTATAGAGAGGGGCACATACAGAGGGACATATACAGAGGGGCATATAGAGAGGGGCACATACAGAGGGACATATACAGAGGGACATATACAGAGGGGCACATACAGAGGGGCGTATAGAGAGGGGCACATACAGAGGGGCATGTACAGAGGGGCGTATAGAGAGGGGCACATACAGAGGGACATATACAGAGGGGTATGTACAGAGGGGCACATACAGAGGGGCACATACAGAGGGGCACATACAGAGGGACATATACAGAGGGACATATACAGAGGGGCACATACAGAGGGACATATACAGAGGGACATATACAGAGGGACATATACAGAGGGACATATACAGAGGGACATATACAGAGGGGCGTATAGAGAGGGGCATATAGAGTGGCATATACAGAGGGGCATGTACAGAGGGGCATGTACAGAGGGGTATATAGAGAGGGGCAAATACAGAGGGGCAAATACAGAGGGGCATATAGAGGGGGGCATATACAGAGGGGCATGTACAGAGGGATACATACAGAATGGCATATAGAGGGGGGGTATAGAGGGGGCATATAGAGAGGGGCAGGGCAAAGGGTCGTATAGAGAGACAGGGGTACAGACAGAGGGACCTAAAGAAAGAAATACGAGTCATAACTACGCCAGGGGAAGGTTTCTCACCTCCTGGTATCGGGTGATGCCTCCATTCACAGCAGCGTCTATGACCCCGTTCAGACACATACTCAGGAGGTTGATGTTCCCGTGCAGGTTATGGTGCTGGTACTGAGTGATGAGCGCACGCAGCTCCTGCGTCTTATTCCCCAGAACCTGCAGCGCATTCTCCAAGGGGCTCACCTCCACCTGCGGACCCCTCCCAGGTTACTATATAATACATATGATGTGTGATAATACACCCCCGGCCCCGGCGGACCCCTCCCAGGTTACTATATAATACATATGATGTGTGATAATATACCCCCTGCCCCGGCGGACCCCTCCCAGGTTACTATATAATACATATGATGTGTGATAATACACCCCCTGCCCCTGCGGACCCCTCCCAGGTTACTATATAATACATATGATGTGTGATAATACACCCCCTGCCCCTGCAGACCCCTCCCAGGTCACTATATAATACATATGATGTGTGATAATACACCCCCTGCCCCTGCGGACCCCTCCCAGGTTACTATATAATACATATGATGTGTGATAATACACCCCCTGCCCCTGCGGACCCCTCCCAGGTTACTATATAATACATATGATGTGTGATAATACACCCCCTGCCCCGGCGGACCCCTCCCAGGTCACTATATAATACATATGATGTGTGATAATACCCCCTGCCCCGGCGGACCCCTCCCGGGTCACTATATAATACATATGATGTGTGATAATACACCCCCTGCCCGGCGGACCCCTCCCAGGTCACTATATAATACATATGATGTGTGATAATACACCCCCTGCCCCGGCGGACCCCTCCCAGGTCACTATATAATACATATGATGTGTGATAATACACCCCCTGCCCCTGCGGACCCCTCCCAGGTTACTATATAATACATATGATGTGTGATAATACCCCCCTGCCCCGGCGGACCCCTCCCAGGTCACTATATAATACATATGATGTGTGATAATACACCCCCTGCCCCGGCGGACCCCTCCCAGGTCACTATATAATACATATGATGTGTGATAATACACCCCCTGCCCCGGCGGACCCCTCCCGGGTCACTATATAATACATATGATGTGTGATAATACACCCCCTGCCCCGGCGGACCCCTCCCAGGTCACTATATAATACATATGATGTGTGATAATACACCCCTGCCCCGGCGGACCCCTCCCAGGTCACTATATAATATATATGATGTCTGCTAATACCCCCCCTGCCCCAGCGGACCCCTCCCAGGTCACTATATAATACATATGATGTGTGATAATACACCCCCTGCCCCTGCGGACCCCTCCCAGGTCACTATATAATACATATGATGTGTGATAATACCCCCTGCCCCGGCGGACCCCTCCCGGGTCACTATATAATACATATGATGTGTGATAATACACCCCCTGCCCGGCGGACCCCTCCCAGGTCACTATATAATACATATGATGTGTGATAATACACCCCCTGCCCCTGCGGACCCCTCCCAGGTCACTATATAATACATATGATGTGTGATAATACACCCCCTGCCCCTGCGGACCCCTCCCAGGTCACTATATAATACATATGATGTGTGATAATACCCCCCTGCCCCGGCGGACCCCTCCCAGGTCACTATATAATACATATGATGTGTGATAATACACCCCCTGCCCCGGCGGACCCCTCCCAGGTCACTATATAATACATATGATGTGTGATAATACACCCCCTGCCCCGGCGGACCCCTCCCAGGTCACTATATAATACATATGATGTGTGATAATACACCCCCTGCCCCGGCGGACCCCTCCCAGGTCACTATATAATACATATGATGTGTGATAATACACCCCCTGCCCCGCCGGACCCCTCCCAGGTCACTATATAATACATATGATGTGTGATAATACCCCCCTGCCCCGGCGGACCCCTCCCAGGTCACTATATAATACATATAATGTGTGATAATACACCCCCTGCCCTGGCGGACCCCTCCCAGGTCACTATATAATACATATGATGTGTGATAATACACCCCCTGCCCCTGCGGACCCCTCCCAGGTCACTATATAATACATATGATGTGTGATAATACCCCCTGCCCCAGCGGACCCCTCCCAGGTCACTATATAATACATATGATGTGTGATAATACACCCCCTGCCCCGGCGGACCCCTCCCAGGTCACTATATAATACATATGATGTGTGATAATACCCCCTGCCCCGGCGGACCCCTCCCAGGTCACTATATAATACATGTAATGTGTGATAATACACCCCCTGCCCTGGCGGACCCCTCCCAGGTCACTATATAATACATATGATGTGTGATAATACACCCCCTGCCCCGGCGGACCCCTCCCAGGTCACTATATAATACATATGATGTGTGATAATACACCCCCTGCCCCGGCGGACCCCTCCCAGGTCACTATATAATACATATGATGTGTGAGAATACACCCCCTGCCCTGGCGGACCCCTCCCAGTTCACTATATAATACATATGATGTGTGATAATACCCCCCTGCCCCGGCGGACCCCTCCCAGGTCACTATATAATACATATGATGTGTGATAATACCCCCTGCCCCGGCGGACCCCTCCCGGGTCACTATATAATACATATGATGTGTGATAATACACCCCCTGCCCGGCGGACCCCTCCCAGGTCACTATATAATACATATGATGTGTGATAATATACCCCCTGCCCCTGCGGACCCCTCCCAGGTTACTATATAATACATATGATGTGTGATAATACACCCCCTGCCCCGGCGGACCCCTCCCAGGTCACTATATAATACATATGATGTGTGATAATACCCCCTGCCCCGGCGGACCCCTCCCGGGTCACTATATAATACATATGATGTGTGATAATACACCCCCTGCCCGGCGGACCCCTCCCAGGTCACTATATAATACATATGATGTGTGATAATACCCCCTGCCCCGGCGGACCCCTCCCAGGTCACTATATAATACATATGATGTGTGATAATACACCCCCTGCCCCTGCGGACCCCTCCCAGGTTACTATATAATACATATGATGTGTGATAATACCCCCCTGCCCCGGCGGACCCCTCCCAGGTCACTATATAATACATATGATGTGTGATAATACACCCCCTGCCCCTGCGGACCCCTCCCAGGTTACTATATAATACATATGATGTGTGATAATACACCCCCTGCCCCGGCGGACCCCTCCCAGGTTACTATATAATACATATGATGTGTGATAATACACCCCCTGCCCCTGCGGACCCCTCCCAGGTCACTATATAATACATATGATGTGTGATAATACACCCCCTGCCCCTGCGGACCCCTCCCAGGTTACTATATAATACATATGATGTGTGATAATACACCCCCTGCCCCGGCGGACCCCTCCCAGGTTACTATATAATACATATGATGTGTGATAATATACCCCCTGCCCCTGCGGACCCCTCCCAGGTCACTATATAATACATATGATGTGTGATAATACACCCCCTGCCCCTGCGGACCCCTCCCAGGTCACTATATAATACATATGATGTGTGATAATACACCCCCTGCCCCGGCGGACCCCTCCCAGGTCACTATATAATACATATGATGTGTGATAATACACCCCCTGCCCCGGCGGACCCCTCCCAGGTCACTATATAATACATATGATGTGTGATAATACACCCCCTGCCCCGGCGGACCCCTCCCGGGTCACTATATAATACATATGATGTGTGATAATACACCCCCTGCCCCGGCGGACCCCTCCCAGGTCACTATATAATACATATGATGTGTGATAATACCCCCTGCCCCGGCGGACCCCTCCCAGGTCACTATATAATACATATGATGTGTGATAATACCCCCTGCCCCGGCGGACCGCTCCCAGGTCACTATATAATACATATGATGTGTGATAATACACCCCTGCCCCGGCGGACCCCTCCCAGGTCACTATATAATACATATGATGTGTGATAATACACCCCCTGCCCCGGCGGACCCCTCTCAGGTCACTATATAATACATATGATGTGTGATAATACACCCTGCCCCGGCGGACCCCTCCCAGGTCACTATATAATACATATGATGTGTGATAATACCCCCTGCCCCGGCGGACCGCTCCCAGGTTACTATATAATACATATGATGTGTGATAATACTCCCCCTGCCCCGGCGGACCCCTCCCGGGTCACTATATAATACATATGATGTGTGATAATACCCCCTGCCCCGGCGGACCCCTCCCAGGTCACTATATAATACATATGATGTGTGATAATATACCCCCTGCCCTGGCGGACCCCTCCAGGTTACTATATAATACATATGATGTGTGATAATACACCCCCTGCCCCTGCGGACCCCTCCCAGGTCACTATATAATACATATGATGTGTGATAATACACCCCCTGCCCCGGCGGACCCCTCCCAGGTCACTATATAATACATATGATGTGTGATAATATACCCCCTGCCCCTGCGGACCCCTCCCAGGTCACTATATAATACATATGATGTGTGATAATACCCCCTGCCCCTGCGGACCCCTCCCAGGTCACTATATAATACATATGATGTGTGATAATATACCCCCTGCCCCGGCGGACCCCTCCCAGGTCACTATATAATACATATAATGTGTGATAATACCCCCCCTGCCCCGGCGGACCCCTCCCAGGTCACTATATAATACATATGATGTGTGATAATACCCCCTGCCCTGGCGGACCCCTCCCAGGTCACTATATAATACATATGATGTGTGATAATACCCCCCTGCCCCGGCGGACCCCTCCCAGGTTACTATATAATACATATGATGTGTGATAATACACCCCCTGCCCCGCCGGACCCCTCCCAGGTCACTATATAATACATATGATGTGTGATAATACCCCCTGCCCCGGCGGACCCCTCCCAGGTCACTATATAATACATATGATGTGTGATAATACACCCCCTGCCCCGGCGGACCCCTCCCAGGTCACTATATAATACATATGATGTGTGATAATACCCCCCTGCCCCGGCGGACCCCTCCCAGGTTACTATATAATACATATGATGTGTGATAATACACCCCCTGCCCCGCCGGACCCCTCCCAGGTCACTATATAATACATATGATGTGTGATAATACACCCTGCCCCGCCGAACCCCTCCCAGGTCACTATATACCCCTGCCCCGCCGGACCCCTCCCAGGTCACTATATACCCCTGCCCCGCCGGACCCCTCCCAGGTCACTATATACCCCTGCCCCGGCTGACCCCTCCCAGGTCACTATATACCCCTGCCCCGCCGGACCCCTCCCAGGTCACTATATACCCCTGCCCCGGCTGACCCCTCCCAGGTCACTATATACCCCCACCGGACCCCTCCCAGGTCACTATATACCCCCACCGGACCCCTCCCAGGTCACTATGTACCCCCACCGGACCCCTCCCAGGTCACTATATACCCCTGCCCCGCCGGACCCCTCCCAGGTCACTATATACCCCCACCGGACCCCTCCCAGGTCACTATATACCCCTGCCCCGCCGGACCCCTCCCAGTGGATCGGATACGTTACCAGTTCGCGCTTTTGAACTTCAAACCAGCAGGAGATTCCCGGGAGGCTGTGAGACAGCGTGAGAGTGCTGCGCTCTATCCACAGGCTCTGAGGGAGAGAGAAGAGACAGTCAGGTCCCGCTCGGTCACAGAGACCACCCTCAGGGGTCCGTCCCCTCACCTTAAACTCATTGTCCTTGTCCCGGGAGCCGCGGTGGAAGGGCCGGTCGTAGCGGAACCTGCGCACGTTGTTCACTCTGTAGAAGCTCTTTATCCTCTCCGGGACCTGGTCCATGTTCAGGACTCGGGGGGTGTCAGGCAGAGGGGTGACCGCGTATATCTGCAGGTCTAGGTGTGATTGTCAAGGGACATCCTAACAGCCATGGCCAAAACTGATACACTGTAACAAACAGGGGTAGCAGGGGTGGTGGTGTGATACATGGGGAGGGGGCCGGGGTAGCAGGGGGGTGGGGAGGCACGGGGGTAGCAGGAAGGGTGAGGGGGCAGGGGGGGGTGATACACTGTAGCGCATGGGTGAGGGGGCAGGGGTAGCAGAGAGGGTGAGGGGGCAGGGGGGAGGTAGCAAGGGGTGGGGTGTGCTAAACTGTAGCGCATGGGTGAGGGGGTGATACACTGTAGCACATGGGTGAGGGGGCAGGGGGGGTGATACACTGTAGCGCATGGGTGAGGGGGCAGAGGTGGCTGTGATACACTGTTGCGCATGGGTGAGGGGGCAGAGGTGGCTGTGATACACTGTTGCACATGGGTGAGGGGGCAGAGGTGGCTGTGATACACTGTTGCACATGGGTGAGGGGGCAGGGGTAGCAGAGAGGGTGAGGGGCAGGGGGGTGTGTGATAAACTGTAGCACATGGGTGAGGGGCAGGGGGGAGGTAGCAGGGGGTGGGGGTGAGGGGGCAGGGGTGGGCTGTGATACACTGTAGCGCATGGGTGAGGGGGCAGAGGTGGCTGTGATACACTGTTGCACATGGGTGAGGGGGCAGGGGTGGCTGTGATACACTGTTGCACCTGGGTGAGGGGGCAGGGGTGGCTGTGATACACTGTTGCGCATGCGCAGGATACACTGGGAGTCGCTCTGCAGGACGGTGTCATCCGGGTGGTTGAGATGTTGCATTGCGATGGCCTGCGGGAATTCTCCCAGCATCCTCTGCTGGAAAGCCTCCAGCCGCTCGTAGTCATGGCCCCGGCACACAAACTCCTTATTCTGTAACCAGACGACAAGAACATCACCCGGGAGGAGGCGGTGTAAGGGCATAACCCAGGAGGAGGCGGGCGTGATCACCAAGGAGGAGGCGGGCGTGATCACCCAGGAGGAGGCGGGCGTAAGGGCATAACCCAGGAGGAGGCGGGCATGATCACGCAGGAGGAGGCGGGCGTGATCACCCAGGAGGAGGTGGGCGTGATCACCCAGGAGGAGGCGGGCGTAAGGGCATAACCCAGGAGGAGGCGGGCCTGATCACCCAGGAGGAGGCGGGTCTGATCACCCAGGAGGAGGCGGGCCTGATCACCCAGGAGGAGGCGGGCCTGATCACCCAGGAGGAGGCGGGCCTGATCACCCAGGAGGAGGCGGGCCTGATCACCCAGGAGGAGGCGGGCCTGATCACCCAGGAGGAGGCGGGCCTGATCACCCAGGAGGAGGCGGGCCTGATCACCCAGGAGGAGCGGCACTGGTAACACTCACCCGTAGAAAGAACGGAAACTTCTTTCCATAAAATCCCACCCGGAAAAACTCAGGCTCCAGTCTCTGCTGGTCCATGATGTGATCATAGTACGAGGCCTCCATTTTCTGCAGGGGATAAGAGAAGAGGCTGAGCACAGAGAGGACGGGTCCCACTGCTCCACCAGGACACCGGAGACTCACCAGGATCCAGCTCAGGCTCTGGTAATCATACAGCTTCTCATACTGAGCCGCCAGCTCCCGGCACAGAGGGATCCCGTACTCCCAGCACTGGGGGAAGACACACGGAATAATGGAGGAGGAACACACAGATCATGTACGTGTTGTATCTGATCATGCACGTGTTGTATCTGATCATGCACGTGTTGTATCTGATCATGCACGTGTTGTATCTGATCATGCACGTGTTGTATCTGATCATGCACGTGTTGTATCTGATCATGCACGTGTTGTATCTGATCATGTACGTGTTGTATCTGATCATGTCTGTGTTGTATCTGATCATGCATGTGTTGTATCTGATCATGCATGTGTTGTATCTGATCATGTATGTGTTGTATCTGATCATGCATGTGTTGTATCTGATCATGTACGTGTTGTATCTGATCATGTCTGTGTTGTATCTGATCATGCATTTGTTGTATCTGATCATGCATGTGTTGTATCTGATCATGTATGTGTTGTATCTGATCATGCACGTGTTGTATCTGATCATGTACGTGTTGTATCTGATCATGTCTGTGTTGTATCTGATCATGCATTTGTTGTATCTGATCATGCATGTGTTGTATCTGATCATGTATGTGTTGTATCTGATCATGCATGTGTTGTATCTGATCCCTGTGTGATGCAGAACATCATGGATCAGTGCATCTTCACTACCAGCCTGCAGGTGGCGCTGTCCTCCCATACACTGCAGCAGTGACACCTGCAGTCTGAAGCAGGTACTGCACCTAAGTCATGGGAGAGGGAGCCAACAACTCACCTTCCCCTTGTTGAAGTAGTGGATGATCTTGCGGCTGAGATTTTCTTTCCGCTGCCACTCGCTCTGGGCCGGGTAATGGAGGAACTCCCGTAGGGAGCGATCTTCCCACTGCAGGGTCTCCCAGTACAGGAGCAGAGTAAATGCTGCCTCTGGAAGGGATGGACAGAGCATGGAGTAAGGGTGCCAGTCTCCCCCTCTCCCCAGGATTAGGTCCCCCCCCTGTACCTGTGTAGCTCTCGGCCTGCAGGTGGAGGTCACACAGCTTGTGGATGTATCGGATGTACATCTCCTCCTTATTAATCTCAGATTTGTAAAAGTTCTGGAAGCAGATGAGGGCGTTATAGCTCCGTCACCCTGCAGGAGGCGCCGCCATCACAGGGAGCCACTCGCTACTCACCATCAGATTGACTGTGCAGCCGACCTTCTTGTTCTCAGTTTCTTCACCTTTCATACAGTCTCTGCAGGAGAACATCACAGTCCTGTGGTCATACAGGGGACCCCTGCACCCTGGCCCCGTGCAGAGGACGCACCCTGGCCCCGTGCAGAGGACGCACCCTGGCCCCGTGCAGAGGACGCACCCTGGCCCCGTGCAGAGGACGCACCCTGGCCCCGTGCAGAGGACGCACCCTGGCCCCGTGCAGAGGACGCACCCTGGCCCCGTGCAGAGGACGCACCCTGGCCCCGTGCAGAGGACGCACCCTGGCCCCGTGCAGAGGACGCACCCTGGCCCCGTGCAGAGGACGCAGCCTGGCCCCGTGCAGAGGACGCAGCCTGGCCCCGTGCAGAGGACGCAGCCTGGCCCCGTGCAGAGGACGCAGCCTGGCCCCGTGCAGAGGACGCAGCCTGGCCCCGTGCAGAGGACGCAGCCTGGCCCCGTGCAGAGGGTGCACCCGCTCACTAGGAGAGCAGTGCATGCTGATGATCACTCACCTGTAGTCCAGGAGTCGCTCCATCAGACGGGTCACTGAGGTGACAAATGAAGCCCCCGGCTCTCTCCACGTCTCCTGCTCAATCTTCTCCAGCAAACTGGGTGCAAAAACATCACACAACGATCAATGTGAGAATCTGGAGGCTCCGGCACCAGACACGGCACAGGGGAGGCCCCCGGATCAGCAGACACGGCACCGGTGAGGCCCCGGATCAGCAGACACGGCACAGGTGAGGCCCCGGATCAGCAGACACGGCACAGGTGAGGCCCCCGGATCAGCAGACACGGCACAGGTGAGGCCCCGGATCAGCAGACACGGCACAGGTGAGGCCCCGGATCAGCAGACACGGCACAGGTGAGGCCCCCGGATCAGCAGACACGGCACAGGTGAGGCCCCCGGATCAGCAGACACGGCACAGGTGAGGCCCCCGGATCAGCAGACACGGCACAGGTGAGGCCCCGGATCAGCAGACATGGCACAGGTGAGGCCCCCGGATCAGCAGAGGACCCCTCCAGCCTTCAGGGACCTCAGTGCACACACATTACAGATGTACAGCATCATACATACAGAGCCACTTACCTGGGGTACGGACCAAAGAGCTGAGAGCTGCTCCGGCAGCGAGGGAGGAGGACAAATACAAGAGATCACAATGTGCCACATAAGGACATGCATCCTCTGCTGATGACTACAACCCCCACCAGAACCAAAAAGGTAAGTCCCTGCTGAGAACTACCAGTCTAATCTCCTCACAGTTGAAGGTTTGTTACAATTGCATTCAGTAAGTAGTAATCGGACTGGACTCCAGACTGACACACTGTAACAGACTGACACACTGTAACAGACTTCACACTGACACACTGTAACAGACTCCAGAATGTCACATTGTAACAGACTCCAGAATGTCACATTGTAACAGACTCCACACTGACACACTGTAACAGACTTCACACTGACACACTGTAACAGACTTCACACTGACACACTGTAACAGACTCCAGAATGTCACATTGTAACAGACTCCAGAATGTCACATTGTAACAGACTCCACACTGACACACTGTAACAGACTCCACACTGACACACTGTAACAGACTCCACACTGACACACTGTAACAGACTCCACACTGACACACTGTAACAGACGTCAGCCAGGAGAGAGATTGATGAAGCTTTGCTATGAGCAGTGGGTCTAGAGTCGGAGGGGGGTACAGCAGACATTTTGGAGACAATGACTGGTACATGCCTGGCTTATGTGGACCCCCGGTGCCCCCCGTGTACTCACAGGAGACTGAAGAGCTCTCTGTAGTTTTCATCTCCTTTCCCCTCAGACACCAGGGAGTCCAGTTTATCGATGAGCTCGGCCTCCACCTGATGAAAGGCAGCGCCATAGTCAGATCCCCGCACGCCGCCATCACTGTGTGCACCAAGCAGGCGCAGTACCCCCGGCTCCCATGCAGGGGGCGCCACCTCTCACCTGCTTGAAGTTCCCATTGCGCCGCTGCTCACAGTCCATCATGTCATGGAAGATGGGGATCATGATGTTCCGCACTTCGGGCTGTGGTACCAGTGAGACCCCCAGGAAGGGTCCGATCATCCCGGGTATGAAGTGGTATTTGTGCTCCCCTGGAAGGCAGAAGATGGGGGTAAGACAAGGATCGGGGGCACGGGGAGGGCAGGGGGACACCGCCAGGTACTTACCCAGGTTCTGCCACATGTTAAACAGCTCGTACGTCATCATGACCCGCATGTCACCGTACCTGGGGGAATAACAGGCCAGTGATGCCGCCATCACCCAGCTGAGGGTTTGTTACAGTGGATGAGGATTTGGGGGGGCACTTACTTATCCAGGATCCTCCTTCTCTTCCCTGCTGCGAAGTTCTCCAGCTGCAGACTGGGCTGGTTAATGAACAGGACGGCCAGGCTGAAGTACGAGTTCCACACCTGGAGGGCAGATAACAGGGTGTGAGGAGGAGCGCCCCCTGTGGGCAGACTGGGGGAGAACTCTGCAATGGGGCGAGATTTACCTTAAAGTCAAAATCCTCTTCACAGAAGTTCTTGTGCACAGCGGGAGACACATACTGGACCGTCGTCACGATGATACTGACAGAGGACACAAACAGGTGAACCACCCACATACAAGACGCTCCTCTATACACTGGTCTATATATAACACCTGATGACATCACCGCTGCTCCTCTATACACTGGTCTCTATATAACCTGATGACATCACCGCTGCTCCTCTATACACTGGTCTCTATATAACCTGATGACATCACCGCTGCTCCTCTATACACTGGTCTCTATATAACCTGATGACATCACTGCTGCTCCTCTATACACTGGTCTCTATATAACACCTGATCACATCACCGCTGCTCCTCTATACACTGGTCTATATATAACACCTGATGACATCACCACTGCTCCTCTATAAACTGGTCTATATAACACCTGATGACATCACCGCTGCTCCTCTATACACTGGTCTATATAACACCTGATGACATCACCGCTGCTCCTCTATACACTGGTCTCTATATAACCTGATGACCTCACTGCTGCTCCTCTATACACTGGTCTATATAACACCTGATGACATCACCGCTGCTCCTCTATACACTGGTCTCTATATAACACCTGATGACATCACCGCTGCTCCTCTATACACTGGTCTCTATATAACCTGATGACCTCACTGCTGCTCCTCTATACACTGGTCTATATAACACCTGATGACATCAACGCTGCTCCTCTATACACTGGTCTATATAACACCTGATGACATCACCGCTGCTCCTCTATACACTGGTCTCTATATAACACCTGATGACATCACCGCTGCTCCTCTATACACTGGTCTCAATATAACCTGATGACCTCACTGCTGCTCCTCTATACACTGGTCTATATAACACCTGATGACATCACCGCTGCTCCTCTATACACTGGTCTATATAACACCTGATGACATCACCGCTGCTCCTCTATACACTGGTCTCTATATAACCTGATGACCTCACTGCTGCTCCTCTATACACTGGTCTATATAACACCTGATGACATCACCGCTGCTCCTCTATACACTGGTCTCTATATAACACCTGATGACATCACCGCTGCTCCTCTATACACTGGTCTCTATATAACCTGATGACCTCACTGCTGCTCCTCTATACACTGGTCTATATAACACCTGATGACATCACCGCTGCTCCTCTATACACTGGTCTCTATATAACACCTGATGACATCACCGCTGCTCCTCTATACACTGGTCTCTATATAACCTGATGACCTCACTGCTGCTCCTCTATACACTGGTCTATATAACACCTGATGACATCACCGCTGCTCCTCTATACACTGGTCTATATAACACCTGATGACATCACCGCTGCTCCTCTATACACTGGTCTCAATATAACCTGATGACCTCACTGCTGCTCCTCTATACACTGGTCTATATAACACCTGATGACATCACTGCTGCTCCTCTATACACTGGTCTATATAACACCTGATGACATCACTGCTGCTCCTCTATACACTGGTCTCTATATAACCTGATGACATCACTGCTGCTCCTCTATACACTGGTCTATATAACACCTGGTGACATCACTGCTGCTCCTCTATACACTGGTCTATATAACACCTGGTGACATCACCGCTGCTCCTCTATACACTGGTCTCTATAACACCTGATGACATCACTGCTGCTCCTCTATACACTGGTCTATATATAACACCTGATGACATCACCGCTGCTCCTCTATACACTGGTCTCTATATAACCTGATGACATCACCGCTGCTCCTCTATACACTGGTCTATATAACACCTGATGACATCACCGCTGCTCCTCTATACACTGGTCTCTATATAACCTGATGACATCACCGCTGCTCCTCTATACACTGGTCTCTATATAACCTGATGACATCACTGCTGCTCCTCTATACACTGGTCTCTATATAACACCTGATCACATCACCGCTGCTCCTCTATACACTGGTCTATATATAACACCTGATGACATCACCACTGCTCCTCTATAAACTGGTCTATATAACACCTGATGACATCACCGCTGCTCCTCTATACACTGGTCTATATAACACCTGATGACATCACCGCTGCTCCTCTATACACTGGTCTATATAACACCTGATGACATCACCGCTGCTCCTCTATACACTGGTCTCTATATAACCTGATGACCTCACTGCTGCTCCTCTATACACTGGTCTATATAACACCTGATGACATCACCGCTGCTCCTCTATACACTGGTCTCTATATAACACCTGATGACATCACCGCTGCTCCTCTATACACTGGTCTCTATATAACCTGATGACCTCACTGCTGCTCCTCTATACACTGGTCTATATAACACCTGATGACATCAACGCTGCTCCTCTATACACTGGTCTATATAACACCTGATGACATCACCGCTGCTCCTCTATACACTGGTCTCTATATAACACCTGATGACATCACCGCTGCTCCTCTATACACTGGTCTCAATATAACCTGATGACCTCACTGCTGCTCCTCTATACACTGGTCTATATAACACCTGATGACATCACCGCTGCTCCTCTATACACTGGTCTATATAACACCTGATGACATCACCGCTGCTCCTCTATACACTGGTCTCTATATAACCTGATGACCTCACTGCTGCTCCTCTATACACTGGTCTATATAACACCTGATGACATCACCGCTGCTCCTCTATACACTGGTCTCTATATAACACCTGATGACATCACCGCTGCTCCTCTATACACTGGTCTCTATATAACCTGATGACCTCACTGCTGCTCCTCTATACACTGGTCTATATAACACCTGATGACATCACCGCTGCTCCTCTATACACTGGTCTCTATATAACACCTGATGACATCACCGCTGCTCCTCTATACACTGGTCTCTATATAACCTGATGACCTCACTGCTGCTCCTCTATACACTGGTCTATATAACACCTGATGACATCACCGCTGCTCCTCTATACACTGGTCTATATAACACCTGATGACATCACCGCTGCTCCTCTATACACTGGTCTCAATATAACCTGATGACCTCACTGCTGCTCCTCTATACACTGGTCTATATAACACCTGATGACATCACTGCTGCTCCTCTATACACTGGTCTATATAACACCTGATGACATCACTGCTGCTCCTCTATACACTGGTCTCTATATAACCTGATGACATCACTGCTGCTCCTCTATACACTGGTCTATATAACACCTGATGACATCACCGCTGCTCCTCTATACACTGGTCTATATAACACCTGATGACATCACCGCTGCTCCTCTATACACTGGTCTATATAACCTGATGACATCACCGCTGCTCCTCTATACACTGGTCTCTATAAAACACCTGGTGACATCACCGCTGCTCCTCTATACACTGGTCTATATAACACCTGATGACATCACCGCTGCTCCTCTATACACTGGTCTATATAACACCTGATGACATCACTGCTGCTCCTCTATACACTGGTCTATATAACCTGATGACATCACTGCTGCTCCTCTATACACTGGTCTATATAACACCTGATGACATCACCGCTGCTCCTCTATAAACTGGTCTATATAACACCTGATGACATCACCGCTGCTCCTCTATACACTGGTCTATATAACACCTGATGACATCACCGCTGCTCCTCTATACACTGGTCTCTATATAACCTGATGACATCACCGCTGCTCCTCTATACACTGGTCTATATATAACACCTGATGACATCACCGCTGCTCCTCTATAGACTGGTCTCTATATAACCTGATGACATCACCGCTGCTCCTCTATACACTGGTCTATATAACCTGATGACATCACTGCTGCTCCTCTATACACTGGTCTATATAACCTGATGACATCACCGCTGCTCCTCTATACACTGGTCTATATAACACCTGATGACATCACTGCTGCTCCTCTATACACTGGTCTATATAACCTGATGACATCACTGCTGCTCCTCTATACACTGGTCTATATAACACCTGATGACATCACCGCTGCTCCTCTATACACTGGTCTCTATATAACACCTGATGACATCACCGCTGCTCCTCTATACACTGGTCTCTATATAACACCTGATGACATCACCGCTGCTCCTCTATACACTGGTCTATATATAACACCTGATGACATCACCGCTGCTCCTCTATACACTGGTCTATATAACACCTGATGACATCACCGCTGCTCCTCTAAACACTGGTCTATATAACACCTGATGACATCACCGCTGCTCCTCTATAAACTGGTCTATATAACACCTGATGACATCACCGCTGCTCCTCTATACACTGGTCTCTATATAACCTGATGACATCACCGCTGCTCCTCTATACACTGGTCTATATAACACCTGATGACATCACTGCTGCTCCTCTATACACTGGTCTATATAACCTGATGACATCACTGCTGCTCCTCTATACACTGGTCTATATAACACCTGATGACATCACTGCTGCTCCTCTATACACTGGTCTCTATATAACCTGATGACATCACTGCTGCTCCTCTATACACTGGTCTATATAACCTGATGACATCACCGCTGCTCCTCTATACACTGGTCTCTATATAACCTGATGACATCACTGCTGCTCCTCTATACACTGGTCTATATAACCTGATGACATCACTGCTGCTCCTCTATACACTGGTCTATATAACACCTGATGACATCACTGCTGCTCCTCTATACACTGGTCTCTATATAACCTGATGACATCACCGCTGCTCCTCTATACACTGGTCTCTATATAACACCTGATGACATCACCGCTGCTCCTCTATACACTGGTCTATATAACCTGATGACATCACCGCTGCTCCTCTATACACTGATCTCTATATAACCTGATGACATCACTGCTGCTCCTCTATACACTGGTCTATATAACACCTGATGACATCACTGCTGCTCCTCTATACACTGGTCTATATAACACCTGATGACATCACCGCTGCTCCTCTATAGACTGGTCTATATAACACCTGATGACATCACCGCTGCTCCTCTATACACTGGTCTATATAACACCTGATGACATCACCGCTGCTCCTCTATACACTGGTCTATATAACACCTGATGACATCACCGCTGCTCCTCTATACACTGGTCTATATAACACCTGATGACATCACCGCTGCTCCTCTATACACTGGTCTATATAACACCTGATGACATCACCGCTGCTCCTCTATACACTGGTCTCTATATAACCTGATGACCTCACTGCTGCTCCTCTATACACTGGTCTATATAACACCTGATGACATCACCGCTGCTCCTCTATACACTGGTCTATATAACACCTGATGACATCACCGCTGCTCCTCTATACACTGGTCTCTATATAACCTGATGACCTCACTGCTGCTCCTCTATACACTGGTCTATATAACACCTGATGACATCACCGCTGCTCCTCTATACACTGGTCTATATAACACCTGATGACATCACCGCTGCTCCTCTATACACTGGTCTATATATAACACCTGATGACATCACCGCTGCTCCTCTATACACTGGTCTATATAACACCTGATGACATCACCGCTGCTCCTCTATACACTGGTCTATATAACACCTGATGACATCACCGCTGCTCCTCTATACACTGGTCTATATATAACACCTGATGACATCACCGCTGCTCCTCTATACACTGGTCTATATAACCTGATGACATCACCGCTGCTCCTCTACACACTGGTCTATATAACACCTGATGACATCACCGCTGCTCCTCTATAGACTGGTCTATATAACCTGATGACATCACCGCTGCTCCTCTATACACTGGTCTATATAACACCTGGTGACATCACCGCTGCTCCTCTATACACTGGTCTATATAACCTGATGACATCACCGCTGCTCCTCTATACACTGGTCTATATAACACCTGGTGACATCACTGCTGCTCCTCTATACACTGGTCTATATAACCTGATGACATCACTGCTGCTCCTCTATACACTGGTCTATATAACACCTGATGACATCACCGCTGCTCCTCTATACACTGGTCTATATATAACACCTGATGACATCACTGCTGCTCCTCTATACACTGGTCTATATAACACCTGATGACATCACCGCTGCTCCTCTATACACTGGTCTCTATATAACACCTGATGACATCACTGCTGCTCCTCTATACACTGATCTCTATATAACCTGATGACATCACCGCTGCTCCTCTACACACTGGTCTATATAACACCTGATGACATCACCGCTGCTCCTCTATACACTGGTCTATATATAACACCTGATGACATCACCGCTGCTCCTCTATACACTGGTCTCTATATAACACCTGATGACATCACTGCTGCTCCTCTATACACTGGTCTATATATAACACCTGATGACATCACCGCTGCTCCTCTATACACTGGTCTATATATAACACCTGATGACATCACCGCTGCTCCTCTATACACTGGTCTATATATAACACCTGATGACATCACCGCTGCTCCTCTATACACTGATCTCTATATAACCTGATGACATCACCGCTGCTCCTCTACACACTGGTCTATATATAACACCTGATGACATCACTGCTGCTCCTCTATACACTGGTCTATATAACACCTGATGACATCACCGCTGCTCCTCTAAACACTGGTCTATATAACACCTGATGACATCACCGCTGCTCCTCTATAAACTGGTCTATATAACACCTGATGACATCACCGCTGCTCCTCTATACACTGGTCTCTATATAACCTGATGACATCACCGCTGCTCCTCTATACACTGGTCTATATAACACCTGATGACATCACCGCTGCTCCTCTATACACTGGTCTATATAACACCTGATGACATCACCGCTGCTCCTCTATACACTGGTCTATATAACACCTGATGACATCACCGCTGCTCCTCTATACACTGGTCTATATATAACCTGATGACATCACTGCTGCTCCTCTATACACTGGTCTATATAACCTGATGACATCACTGCTGCTCCTCTATACACTGGTCTATATAACCTGATGACATCACTGCTGCTCCTCTATACACTGGTCTATATAACACCTGATGACATCACTGCTGCTCCTCTATACACTGGTCTCTATATAACCTGATGACATCACTGCTGCTCCTCTATACACTGGTCTATATAACCTGATGACATCACCGCTGCTCCTCTATACACTGGTCTCTATATAACCTGATGACATCACTGCTGCTCCTCTATACACTGGTCTATATAACCTGATGACATCACTGCTGCTCCTCTATACACTGGTCTATATAACACCTGATGACATCACTGCTGCTCCTCTATACACTGGTCTCTATATAACCTGATGACATCACCGCTGCTCCTCTATACACTGGTCTCTATATAACACCTGATGACATCACCGCTGCTCCTCTATACACTGGTCTATATAACCTGATGACATCACCGCTGCTCCTCTATACACTGATCTCTATATAACCTGATGACATCACTGCTGCTCCTCTATACACTGGTCTATATAACACCTGATGACATCACTGCTGCTCCTCTATACACTGGTCTATATAACACCTGATGACATCACCGCTGCTCCTCTATAGACTGGTCTATATAACACCTGATGACATCACCGCTGCTCCTCTATACACTGGTCTATATAACACCTGATGACATCACCGCTGCTCCTCTATACACTGGTCTATATAACACCTGATGACATCACCGCTGCTCCTCTATACACTGGTCTATATAACACCTGATGACATCACCGCTGCTCCTCTATACACTGGTCTATATAACACCTGATGACATCACCGCTGCTCCTCTATACACTGGTCTCTATATAACCTGATGACCTCACTGCTGCTCCTCTATACACTGGTCTATATAACACCTGATGACATCACCGCTGCTCCTCTATACACTGGTCTATATAACACCTGATGACATCACCGCTGCTCCTCTATACACTGGTCTCTATATAACCTGATGACCTCACTGCTGCTCCTCTATACACTGGTCTATATAACACCTGATGACATCACCGCTGCTCCTCTATACACTGGTCTATATAACACCTGATGACATCACCGCTGCTCCTCTATACACTGGTCTATATATAACACCTGATGACATCACCGCTGCTCCTCTATACACTGGTCTATATAACACCTGATGACATCACCGCTGCTCCTCTATACACTGGTCTATATAACACCTGATGACATCACCGCTGCTCCTCTATACACTGGTCTATATATAACACCTGATGACATCACCGCTGCTCCTCTATACACTGGTCTATATAACCTGATGACATCACCGCTGCTCCTCTACACACTGGTCTATATAACACCTGATGACATCACCGCTGCTCCTCTATAGACTGGTCTATATAACCTGATGACATCACCGCTGCTCCTCTATACACTGGTCTATATAACACCTGGTGACATCACCGCTGCTCCTCTATACACTGGTCTATATAACCTGATGACATCACCGCTGCTCCTCTATACACTGGTCTATATAACACCTGGTGACATCACTGCTGCTCCTCTATACACTGGTCTATATAACCTGATGACATCACTGCTGCTCCTCTATACACTGGTCTATATAACACCTGATGACATCACCGCTGCTCCTCTATACACTGGTCTATATATAACACCTGATGACATCACTGCTGCTCCTCTATACACTGGTCTATATAACACCTGATGACATCACCGCTGCTCCTCTATACACTGGTCTCTATATAACACCTGATGACATCACTGCTGCTCCTCTATACACTGATCTCTATATAACCTGATGACATCACCGCTGCTCCTCTACACACTGGTCTATATAACACCTGATGACATCACCGCTGCTCCTCTATACACTGGTCTATATAACACCTGATGACATCACCGCTGCTCCTCTATACACTGGTCTCTATATAACACCTGATGACATCACCGCTGCTCCTCTATACACTGGTCTCTATATAACACCTGATGACATCACTGCTGCTCCTCTATACACTGGTCTATATATAACACCTGATGACATCACCGCTGCTCCTCTATACACTGGTCTATATATAACACCTGATGACATCACCGCTGCTCCTCTATACACTGATCTCTATATAACCTGATGACATCACCGCTGCTCCTCTACACACTGGTCTATATAACACCTGATGACATCACCGCTGCTCCTCTATACACTGGTCTATATATAACACCTGATGACATCACTGCTGCTCCTCTATACACTGGTCTATATAACACCTGATGACATCACCGCTGCTCCTCTACACACTGGTCTATATAACACCTGATGACATCACCGCTGCTCCTCTATACACTGGTCTATATAACCTGATGACATCACCGCTGCTCCTCTATACACTGGTCTATATAACCTGATGACATCACTGCTGCTCCTCTATACACTGGTCTATATAACACCTGATGACATCACTGCTGCTCCTCTATACACTGGTCTATATATAACACCTGATGACATCACCGCTGCTCCTCTATACACTGGTCTATATATAACACCTGATGACATCACCGCTGCTCCTCTATACACTGATCTCTATATAACCTGATGACATCACCGCTGCTCCTCTATACACTGGTCTATATATAACACCTGATGACATCACTGCTGCTCCTCTATACACTGGTCTATATAACACCTGATGACATCACCGCTGCTCCTCTACACACTGGTCTATATAACACCTGATGACATCACCGCTGCTCCTCTATACACTGGTCTATATAACCTGATGACATCACCGCTGCTCCTCTATACACTGGTCTATATAACCTGATGACATCACTGCTGCTCCTCTATACACTGGTCTATATAACACCTGATGACATCACTGCTGCTCCTCTATACACTGGTCTCTATATAACCTGATGACATCACTGCTGCTCCTCTATACACTGGTCTCTATATAACCTGATGACATCACTGCTGCTCCTCTATACACTGGTCTATATATAACACCTGATGACATCACCGCTGCTCCTCTATACACTGGTCTATATAACACCTGATGACATCACTGCTGCTCCTCTATACACTGGTCTATATAACACCTGATGACATCACCGCTGCTCCTCTATACACTGGTCTATATAACACCTGATGACATCACCGCTGCTCCTCTATACACTGGTCTATATATAACACCTGATGACATCACTGCTGCTCCTCTATACACTGGTCTATATATAACACCTGATGACATCACCGCTGCTCCTCTATACACTGGTCTCTATATAACACCTGATGACATCACTGCTGCTCCTCTATACACTGGTCTATATAACACCTGATGACATCACCGCTGCTCCTCTATACACTGGTCTATATAACACCTGATGACATCACCGCTGCTCCTCTATACACTGGTCTATATAACACCTGATGACATCACTGCTGCTCCTCTATACACTGGTCTATATAACCTGATGACATCACTGCTGCTCCTCTATACACTGGTCTATATATAACACCTGATGACATCACCGCTGCTCCTCTATACACTGGTCTATATGACATAATTACTTGCTGGCCAGAAGTCTCATCACGGTCCAGTCCGGTGGGAAGACGCTTAATTTCAGCAAATTCCGAAAGACACAGAAAATTTTGAGCAGGAATTCCTGGGAAAGAGAGAATGAAGAGGATTTAGTGTTTTCTGGGGGGGCAGAGTGGCTTCTCTCCGGGGTCAGCCTCCATGTGACCCCTGTACTGCCCCCCAGGCCTCCATGTGACCCCTGTGATGCCCCCCAGGCCTCCATGTGACCCCTGTGATGCCCCCCAGGCCTCCATGTGACCCCAGTGATGCCCCCCAGGCCTTCATGTGACCCCTGTACTGATCCCCAGGTCTCCATGTGACCCCTGTGACGCCCCCCAGGCCTCCATGTGACCCCTGTGACGCCCCCCTAGGCCCCCATCTGACCCCTGTGACGACCCCCAGGCCTCCATGTGACCCCTGTGATGACCCCCAGGCCTCCATCTGACCCCTGTGATGACCCCCAGGCCTCCATCTGACCCCTGTGATGACCCCCAGGCTTCCATGTGACCCCTGTGATGACCCCCAGGCCCCCATGTGACCCCTGTACTGCCCCCCCCAGACCCCCATGTGACCCCTGTGACGCCCCCCAGGCTCCGCTCACCTTCAGCTCCTCTTTGCTCTGGAAGTTGTGCAGCAGATGCTGGTAGTGAGTGTCGGACATCAGGCGCAGCAGTGAGAGGAGACAGGAAACATACTCCCCCTAGTGGGGGGCAAGAGTCAGCACAGTGGTGAGGAGTGAGGCGGGGTGAGAGGTGATGGAAGGGTCAGAGGTCATGCATATAGGTTATATCATAGATGGTGATGAAAAGTCACATTCTAGTTACAGCGCCCCCTGCTGTCAGCTGCAGGGATCAGCCAGTCCTCCAGGGTGCGGGGTGAGGATGAGGAGGGTGAGGATTAGAAAGAAGAGAATGTGTTAATTACTAACAGTGATCTCTGCTGTACACTGCGGGCAGCGCTGGCCTCTTACCGCCTCCTGAGACTGAGATTTACTCATTATAATCAGCAGAGTCTGGAGCAGGACGTCCAGAAGACTCTCCTGTAACATCTGCACCTCCTCCCCGACATCCACCTCCTGCCAGAAAAGAAAGGGGGGTCACATATACCCAGGGGCGTGGGGGGTCACATATACCCCGGGAAATGGGGAGTCACATATACCCCAGGAAATGGGGAGTCACATGCACCCGGGGACGTGGGGGGGGTCACATACACCCGGGGAAGTGGGGGGGTCACATGCACCCGGGGACGTGGGGGGGTCACATATACCCCGGGAAATGGGGAGTCACATGCACCCGGGGACGTGGGGGGGGTCACATACACCCGGGGAAGTGGGGGGGTCACATGCACCCGGGGACGTGGGGGGGGTCACATACACCCGGAGAAGTGGGGGGGTCACATACACCCGGAGAAGTGGGGGGGTCACATACACCCGGAGAAGTGGGGGGGTCACATGCATCCGGGGACGTGGGGGGGTCACATACACCCGGGGAAGTGGGGGGGTCACATGCACCCGGGGACGTGGGGGGGTCACATACACCCGGAGAAGTGGGGGGGTCACATACACCCGGAGAAGTGGGGGGGTCACATACACCCGGAGAAGTGGGGGGGTCACATACACCCGGGGAAGTGGGGGGGTCACATACACCCGGGGACGTGGTGGAGTCACATACATCCAGGGACGTGGGGGTCACATACACCCAGGGAAGTGGTGGGGTCACATACACCCGGGGAAGTGGGGGGGTCACATACACCCGGGGAAGTGGGGGGGGTCACATACACCCGGGGATGTGGGGGGGTCACATACACCCGGGGACGTGGTGGAGTCACATACATCCAGGGACGTGGGGGTCACATACACCCAGGGAAGTGGTGGAGTCACATACACCCGGGGAAGTGGGGGGGTCACATACACCCGGGGAAGTGGGGGGGTCACATACACCCGGGGACGTGGGGGGGTCACATACACCCAGTGAAGTGGGGGGGGTCACATACACCCAGGGAAGTGGGGGGGTCACATACACCCAGGGAAGTGGGGGGGTCACATACACCCAGGGACGTGGGGGGGGGGGTCACATACACCCAGGGACGTGGTGGAGTCACATACATCCAGGGACGTGGGGGTCACATACACCCAGGGAAGTGGTGGGGTCACATACACCCGGGGAAGTGGGGGGGTCACATACACCCGGGGACGTGGTGGAGTCACATACATCCAGGGACGTGGGGGTCACATACACCCAGGGAAGTGGTGGAGTCACATACACCCGGGGAAGTGGGGGGGTCACATACACCCGGGGAAGTGGGGGGGTCACATACACCCGGGGACGTGGGGGGGTCACATACACCCAGTGAAGTGGGGGGGGGTCACATACACCCAGGGAAGTGGGGGGGTCACATACACCCAGGGAAGTGGGGGGGTCACATACACCCAGGGACGTGGGGGGGGGGGTCACATACACCCAGGGACGTGGGGGGGGTCACATACACCCAGGGACGTGGGGGTCACATACACCCAGGGACGTGGGGGTCACATACACCCAGGGACGTGGGGGTCACATACACCCAGGGACGTGGGGGTCACATACACCCAGGAACATGGGGGTCACATACATCCAGGGACGTGGGGGGGGGTCACATACATCCAGGGACGTGGGGGGGTCACATACACCCAGGGACGTGGGGGGGTCACATACACCCAGGGACGTGGGGGGGTCACATACACCCAGGGACGTGGGGGGGTCACATACACCCAGGGACGTGGTGGAGTCACATACATCCAGGGACGTGGGGGTCACATACACCCAGGGATGTGGGGGGGGGGGGGGGGTCCCATACATCCAGGGACGTGGGGGTCACATACATCCAGGGACATGGGGGTCACATACACCCAGGAACATGGGGGACACATACATCCAGGGACGTGGGGGTCACATACATCCAGGGACGTGGGGGGGGGTCACATACATCCAGGGACGTGGGGGTCACATACATTCACGTTGAATCATTCGGGGCTCAGATTACCGTGGAGCTGCTCTTGATAATAGAGAAGATACTGCTGAGGATCCCAGAACACACGAGCAGCTCTTTCTGCTGACGCAGGTGGAGGTGGATGTGGTGCAGTACAACAGGTAAGAGAATACGACGAGCCTCTGTAAGAGACACAGAACTTATAGCAAGAAATCAGCATCAAAGCAACAAGGGCATCACCCCAAATGTGCGCTGCCCCTTCACCCCTCCATCCATTTACACCTGTGTCTTACTGGTCGCACCTGGATAAGAGAAGAGACGACAATCCACAGTCCGGCCAATCGACTGTAACTTCACCACATCCATTGACTGGCCCAGGTGCAGGGTGCTGGGGAGACTGCTGAGGGTGCCACGTACAAACTCTGCCACCTCCGTCACCGAGAACATGGCCAACAACTCCTCAAAGATGGCAGGGAAGGAACTGAGGAGGGCCGCCTGCAGGAAGCAACATTGTATCAGAGACCAGAGATGTAACATTGTATCAGAGACCAGAGATGTAACATTGTATCACAGACCAGAGATGTAACATTGTATCACAGACCAGAGATGTAACATTGTATCACAGACCAGAGATGTAACATTGTATCACACACCAGAGATGTAACATTGTATCACACACCAGAGATGTAACATTGTATCACAGACCAGAGATGTAACATTGTATCACAGACCAGAGATGTAACATTGTATCACACACCAGAGATGTAACATTGTATCACACACCAGAGATGTAACATTGTATCACACACCAGAGATGTAACATTGTATCACACACCAGAGAGATGTAACATTGTATCACACACCAGAGATGTAACATTGTATCACACACCAGAGATGTAACATTGTATCACACACCAGAGATGTAACATTGTATCACAGACCAGAGATGTAACATTGTATCAGAGACCAGAGATGTAACATTGTATCAGAGACCAGAGAGATGTAACATTGTATCACAGACCAGAGATGTAACATTGTATCACAGACCAGAGATGTAACATTGTATCACAGACCAGAGAGATGTAACATTGTATCACAGACCAGAGATGTAACATTGTATCACAGACCAGAGATGTAACATTGTATCACACACCAGAGAGATGTAACATTGTATCACACACCAGAGAGATGTAACATTGTATCACACACCAGAGAGATGTAACATTGTATCACAGACCAGAGATGTAACATTGTATCACACACACCAGAGATGTAACATTGTATCACAGACCAGAGATGTAACATTGTATCACAGACCAGAGATGTAACATTGTATCACACACCAGAGATGTAACATTGTATCACACACCAGAGAGATGTAACATTGTATCACACACCAGAGATGTAACATTGTATCACAGACCAGAGATGTAACATTGTATCACACACCAGAGATGTAACATTGTATCACACACCAGAGATGTAACATTGTATCACAGACCAGAGAGATGTAACATTGTATCAGAGATCAGAGATGTAACATTGTATCAGAGACCAGAGATGTAACATTGTATCAGAGACCAGAGATGTAACATTGTATCACACACCAGAGAGATGTAACATTGTATCACAGACCAGAGATGTAACATTGTATCACAGATCAGAGATGTAACATTGTATCACAGACCAGAGAGATGTAACATTGTATCACAGATCAGAGATGTAACATTGTATCACAGACCAGAGATGTAACATTGTATCACACACCAGAGATGTAACATTGTATCACAGACCAGAGATGTAACATTGTATCACAGACCAGAGATGTAACATTGTATCAGAGACCAGAGATGTAACATTGTATCACAGACCAGAGATGTAACATTGTATCACAGACCAGAGATGTAACATTGTATCACAGACCAGAGATGTAACATTGTATCACACACCAGAGATGTAACATTGTATCACACACCAGAGATGTAACATTGTATCACAGACCAGAGATGTAACATTGTATCACAGACCAGAGATGTAACATTGTATCACACACCAGAGATGTAACATTGTATCACACACCAGAGATGTAACATTGTATCACACACCAGAGATGTAACATTGTATCACACACCAGAGAGATGTAACATTGTATCACACACCAGAGATGTAACATTGTATCACACACCAGAGATGTAACATTGTATCACACACCAGAGATGTAACATTGTATCACAGACCAGAGATGTAACATTGTATCAGAGACCAGAGATGTAACATTGTATCAGAGACCAGAGAGATGTAACATTGTATCACAGACCAGAGATGTAACATTGTATCACAGACCAGAGATGTAACATTGTATCACAGACCAGAGAGATGTAACATTGTATCACAGACCAGAGATGTAACATTGTATCACAGACCAGAGATGTAACATTGTATCACACACCAGAGAGATGTAACATTGTATCACACACCAGAGAGATGTAACATTGTATCACACACCAGAGAGATGTAACATTGTATCACAGACCAGAGATGTAACATTGTATCACACACCAGAGATGTAACATTGTATCACAGACCAGAGATGTAACATTGTATCACAGACCAGAGATGTAACATTGTATCACACACCAGAGATGTAACATTGTATCACACACCAGAGAGATGTAACATTGTATCACACACCAGAGATGTAACATTGTATCACAGACCAGAGATGTAACATTGTATCACACACCAGAGATGTAACATTGTATCACACACCAGAGATGTAACATTGTATCACAGACCAGAGAGATGTAACATTGTATCAGAGATCAGAGATGTAACATTGTATCAGAGACCAGAGATGTAACATTGTATCAGAGACCAGAGATGTAACATTGTATCACACACCAGAGAGATGTAACATTGTATCACAGACCAGAGATGTAACATTGTATCACAGATCAGAGATGTAACATTGTATCACAGACCAGAGAGATGTAACATTGTATCACAGATCAGAGATGTAACATTGTATCACAGACCAGAGATGTAACATTGTATCACACACCAGAGATGTAACATTGTATCACAGACCAGAGATGTAACATTGTATCACAGACCAGAGATGTAACATTGTATCACAGATCAGAGATGTAACATTGTATCACAGACCAGAGATGTAACATTGTATCACAGACCAGAGAGATGTAACATTGTATCACAGACCAGAGATGTAACATTGTATCACAGACCAGAGATGTAACATTGTATCACACACCAGAGATGTAACATTGTATCACAGACCAGAGAGATGTAACATTGTATCACAGACCAGAGATGTAACATTGTATCACACACCAGAGATGTAACATTGTATCACAGACCAGAGAGATGTAACATTGTATCACAGACCAGAGATGTAACATTGTATCACACACCAGAGATGTAACATTGTATCACAGACCAGAGAGATGTAACATTGTATCACAGACCAGAGATGTAACATTGTATCACACACCAGAGAGATGTAACATTGTATCACAGACCAGAGAGATGTAACATTGTATCACAGATCAGAGATGTAACATTGTATCACAGACCAGAGATGTAACATTGTATCACAGACCAGATATGTAACATTGTATCACACACCAGAGATGTAACATTGTATCACAGACCAGAGATGTAACATTGTATCAGAGACCAGAGAGATGTAACATTGTATCACACACCAGAGATGTAACATTGTATCAGAGACCAGAGATGTAACATTGTATCACACACCAGAGATGTAACATTGTATCACAGACCAGAGATGTAACATTGTATCACAGACCAGAGAGATGTAACATTGTATCACAGACCAGAGAGATGTAACATTGTATCACACACCAGAGATGTAACATTGTATCACACACCAGAGATGTAACATTGTATCACAGATCAGAGATGTAACATTGTATCACAGACCAGAGATGTAACATTGTATCACACACCAGAGAGATGTAACATTGTATCACACACCAGAGATGTAACATTGTATCACAGACCAGAGATGTAACATTGTATCACAGACCAGAGAGATGTAACATTGTATCACAGACCAGAGAGATGTAACATTGTATCACAGACCAGAGATGTAACATTGTATCAGAGACCAGAGATGTAACATTGTATCACAGACCAGAGATGTAACATTGTATCACACACCAGAGAGATGTAACATTGTATCACACACCAGAGATGTAACATTGTATCACACACCAGAGAGATGTAACATTGTATCACAGACCAGAGATGTAACATTGTATCACAGACCAGAGATGTAACATTGTATCACAGACCAGAGAGATGTAACATTGTATCACAGACCAGAGAGATGTAACATTGTATCACAGACCAGAGATGTAACATTGTATCAGAGACCAGAGATGTAACATTGTATCACAGACCAGAGATGTAACATTGTATCACACACCAGAGATGTAACATTGTATCACAGACCAGAGAGATGTAACATTGTATCACAGACCAGAGATGTAACATTGTATCACAGACCAGAGATGTAACATTGTATCACAGACCAGAGAGATGTAACATTGTATCACAGACCAGAGAGATGTAACATTGTATCACAGACCAGAGATGTAACATTGTATCAGAGACCAGAGATGTAACATTGTATCACAGACCAGAGATGTAACATTGTATCACAGACCAGAGATGTAACATTGTATCACACACCAGAGATGTAACATTGTATCACACACCAGAGAGATGTAACATTGTATCACAGACCAGAGATGTAACATTGTATCACACACCAGAGATGTAACATTGTATCACAGACCAGAGATGTAACATTGTATCACAGACCAGAGATGTAACATTGTATCACAGACCAGAGAGATGTAACATTGTATCACAGACCAGAGATGTAACATTGTATCACAGACCAGAGATGTAACATTGTATCACAGACCAGAGATGTAACATTGTATCACAGACCAGAGATGTAACATTGTATCACAGACCAGAGATGTAACATTGTATCACACACCAGAGAGATGTAACATTGTATCACAGACCAGAGATGTAACATTGTATCACAGACCAGAGATGTAACATTGTATCACAGACCAGAGATGTAACATTGTATCAGAGACCAGAGAGATGTAACATTGTATCACAGACCGGAGAGATGTAACATTGTATCACAGACCAGAGATGTAACATTGTATCACAGACCAGAGATGTAACATTGTATCACACACCAGAGAGATGTAACATTGTATCACAGACCAGAGATGTAACATTGTATCACAGACCAGAGATGTAACATTGTATCACAGACCGGAGAGATGTAACATTGTATCACAGACCAGAGATGTAACATTGTATCACAGACCAGAGAGATGTAACATTGTATCACAGACCAGAGATGTAACATTGTATCACAGACCAGAGAGATGTAACATTGTATCACAGACCAGAGAGATGTAACATTGTATCACAGACCAGAGATGTAACATTGTATCACACACCAGAGAGATGTAACATTGTATCACACACCAGAGATGTAACATTGTATCACACACCAGAGATGTAACATTGTATCACACACCAGAGATGTAACATTGTATCACACACCAGAGAGATGTAACATTGTATCACACACCAGAGATGTAACATTGTATCACACACCAGAGAGATGTAACATTGTATCACACACCAGAGATGTAACATTGTATCACACACCAGAGATGTAACATTGTATCACACACCAGAGATGTAACATTGTATCACCCACCAGAGATGTAACATTGTATCACAGACCAGAGATGTAACATTGTATCACACACCAGAGATGTAACATTGTATCACAGACCAGAGATGTAACATTGTATCACAGACCAGAGATGTAACATTGTATCACAGATCAGAGATGTAACATTGTATCACACACCAGAGATGTAACATTGTATCACCCACCAGAGATGTAACATTGTATCACACACCAGAGAGATTTCATTTTGTGAACTGCTGTGTTAAAATAAAACCTGACCTCTAATTGGTTGCCATCCGTTTTGCACTCAGACACTTCTGATACATCTCCCTCAGTATATATATATATAAATCTGCATTCTGCACTTTTTACATGTAATTATTGGTTGTATTCCTTTTAGTTCTCAGTCCTTCTTACGGTTCAGTTCTTGCAGCTCGTGTTTTGCTGCAGTGCATTGTGGGAGAACTTGCTGACCACCATTGCGGCTTGGAAAGGAAGGCCCCAGCTCTGCGGATAATTGCTACCAAATGGGGTAATGCAGGAGGTTTACCCTAATGATTGGGACCCCAATTACATCATGGAATGATAATGAAGAGGAGTGAGGGTTGGGGTGCACTACAGGTGTTTGTGGGGGGAGGGGATCAGTGCTCAGGAGTGTGTCAGGTGGGGCTCGGGGCACCCCAATCCTGCAAAGCTGTGAAAGTGACAAGACACAAGGGAATTGTTACTCAAGCAACTGCCACAGCATATCCACAGAACCTGCTTCCAAGCTGTGCGAGTACATACCACATACTGGGTGCTTATGGGGGGCTTTACTTACACAGCAGACTGTCGGGGGGCTTGTAGAGCCTGCAGGCTTTTGGGAATCAGACTCCCCCGATCCGCTCACCTGTCCTTTATCCGGTGGCTGCTTTAAATGTATAGGAGAGGATGAGGAGCAGAGAGGGGGCAGAGGGAGAAGCCGAGGGGCCGGGGGAAAGAGCAGATATAAAGCAACAGTAGAAAACTAGTAACATCCTCCAACTCTTACACTCCATTCACAGCCAAAGCTGCAATTACATAGTCCTGTAACAATGTAAGAGACCAATGCTGAGGATGGCAGAGATGATGTATATGTGGACATAATGGGGCTCATTTACTAAGCTCTGGAAGTGGCTGCTGACGTAATAGCAAAATTGTAACAACACTAGAGTTGGGACCGCAGCTTTGGATGTGTCTGGAGTATAAGTTGTCATTTATGCCCTTAGAGAGAAGTAATATGTCAGTGGTGGAGCTGCAGACATGGGGCTCAGTACACGGAGCGTCCGGCTCACCTGAGTGAATAACAGTGTATCCGAGCTCCGCGTATCCAAGCTCAGCACAAAACGCATCGACTGGAACAACTCATGGATGCTGCAGCGGAACTGCTCCTCCTCCATGCCACCCGTGGAGCGAGCAAAGAGCAGCCGAGACTGGACGATGAACTTAAAGAGGTTCTCCAGAGCCTGCAAAGACACAGCACAGAGAATAAGGGGCCAGGACACCGGGGACAGGAAGGATCCAGGGAGAAGGTCATGGCTCAGTGACCTGAAGGTGGCGCTATGAGAACCTGTGCCCGGGGTGACCCCACAGACTGCAGCCAGTGTTATTGTCCCTAGAGAGATGTGAGAGATCATACTGCTGTGCATGTTCTCTGTGGCAGCAGAACTGTGAAATATGGATATCCTCCCACTGCTGTCCTCTGTGCACTCAGCAAGACCAGCTCCACAGACGCTCTGCCGAGGGAAGGAACTGTGGGGAGGTTTGAAACACAAAGCACAGAGCACAGCAGTGTGAGGTCTGATTACACATCTCTCTATGGACCTTACCTAACACTGGCTGCAGGGGGCACAGAGCACAGCAGTGTGAGGGCACACCGCTAGAAGCTATAGTATTGGAATATCCATCCAGATTCCCTTCATCTATAGGAAAAGCTTTGCATATAAGTTCTCTACTTCTCACCAGTGACTACGATCTTACTCTTCACATCTGAGGGTTTGTTACAATTAGTATGCAGTCAGCTGTAAGCTACACAGTGCCCGGTGCTATTCCTCCCCCTGGAGGTCCTATCTGTCCCATCGTGCCATGGCTGTACACGGGCTCCTCACCTTCATGGCCTCCTGGATGTGATCCTGTCGCACCAGATCTGCGGATCGGTCCATGTACCACTTCAAGCATCGGATCAGCTCCCTGCACAGGTGAGAGAGAGGCGCGAGGTCAGTATGTGCCTCATCTTACCTATGACCCGATAATGTTCCTGTACATACCACTACTTACCTATAGGCCAGGGCTCCGGCGAAATGCTTCTGTATATACGTGTCCAGCACCGGCCGGAAGTGGTAATATTTACTGTCCCGCAGAAGATTAATGATGAAAACCTGGAGGAAGATAATGAAGACGTAAGCAGGACGCAGGATGATGATAGAACCTGTACACTACTGCTCCCTGTTATCAGCCAGAGACTGAATGCGTCTTACCAGAGACTGGAAGACCAGCAGGCCGTACTTCTCAGTGTTATCATCCAGAATCACGAAGAGCGTGTCCAGTATGTCCTGCAGGAACTGGAGCAGAGGAAGGGACTCCATCATTATCTGCAGGAATTCACCCCAACCCCTGCCCAGAGCCCCAGGGGTGACACAGGTCTGCCCCAGGAGAGGTAATAGCCCCCATAACCAGGGGAAGGAGGGTCTCCAGCCCCAGAGGTTACACATAGGGCACCTACGGATCACCCACAAGACCTATGGCTATATGTCACCTTTACAATCTCCTCCCCGCTCACGTGCCGCAGGCGCCCAAGGATGTCCAGGATGCGTTCCGGATTCGCCTTCCACTTCAGTAGAGCCAAGAGGTCGACTGCAGGAAGAAAGAAGATGAAGGGTCACAAGTGTCCATGTGATATCAAAGAGGCATCTGCACGTACACGGGGTAAGACCAGGGTCTAAGTACATCGGGTGCAGGTACAGGGGGTCTGTATACATCTGGTGCAGGTACAGGGGGGTCTGTATACATCGGGTGCAGGTACAGGGGGTCTGTATACATTGGGTGCAGGTACAGGAGGTCTGTATACATTGGGTGCAGGTACAGGGGGTCTGTATACATTGGGTGCAGGTACAGGAGGTCTGTATACATTGGGTGCAGGTACAGGGGGGTCTGTATACATCGGGTGCAGGTACAGGGGGGTCTGTATACATCTGGTGCAGGTACAGGGGGGTCTGTATACATCGGGTGCAGGTACAGGGGGTCTGTATACATTGGGTGCAGGTACAGGAGGTCTGTATACATTGGGTGCAGGTACAGGGGGGTGTGTATACATTGGGTGCAGGTACAGGGGGGTGTGTATACATTGGGTGCAGGTACAGGGGGTCTGTATACATTGGGTGCAGGTACAGGGGGGTCTGTATACATTGGGTGCAGGTACAGGGGGTCTGTATACATTGGGTGCAGGTACAGGGGGTCTGTATACATTGGGTGCAGGTACAGGGGGTCTGTATACATTGGGTGCAGGTACAGGGGGGTGTGTATACATTGGGTGCAGGTACAGGGGGGTCTGTATACATGGGGTGCAGGTACAGGGAGTCTGTATACATTGGGTGCAGGTACAGGGGGGTCTGTATACATCTGGTGCAGGTACAGGGGGGTCTGTATACATCGGGTGCAGGTACAGGGGGTCTGTATACATTGGGTGCAGGTACAGGAGGTCTGTATACATTGGGTGCAGGTACAGGGGGTTTGTATACATTGGGTGCAGGTACAGGAGGTCTGTATACATTGGGTGCAGGTACAGGGGGGTCTGTATACATCTGGTGCAGGTACAGGGGGGTCTGTATACATTGGGTGCAGGTACAGGGGGGTGTGTATACATTGGGTGCAGGTACAGGGGGTCTGTATACATTGGGTGCAGGTACATTGGGTGCAGGTACAGGGGGGTCTGTATACATCGGGTGCAGGTACAGGGGGGTCTGTATACATCTGGTGCAGGTACAGGGGGGTCTGTATACATCGGGTGCAGGTACAGGGGGTCTGTATACATTGGGTGCAGGTACAGGAGGTCTGTATACATTGGGTGCAGGTACAGGGGGGTGTGTATACATTGGGTGCAGGTACAGGGGGGTGTGTATACATTGGGTGCAGGTACAGGGGGGTCTGTATACATTGGGTGCAGGTACAGGGGGTCTGTATACATTGGGTGCAGGTACAGGGGGTCTGTATACATTGGGTGCAGGTACAGGGGGTCTGTATACATTGGGTGCAGGTACAGGGGGGTGTGTATACATTGGGTGCAGGTACAGGGGGGTCTGTATACATGGGGTGCAGGTACAGGGAGTCTGTATACATTGGGTGCAGGTACAGGGGGGTCTGTATACATCTGGTGCAGGTACAGGGGGGTCTGTATACATCGGGTGCAGGTACAGGGGGTCTGTATACATTGGGTGCAGGTACAGGAGGTCTGTATACATTGGGTGCAGGTACAGGGGGTTTGTATACATTGGGTGCAGGTACAGGAGGTCTGTATACATTGGGTGCAGGTACAGGGGGGTCTGTATACATCTGGTGCAGGTACAGGGGGGTCTGTATACATCGGGTGCAGGTACAGGGGGTCTGTATACATTGGGTGCAGGTACAGGAGGTCTGTATACATTGGGTGCAGGTACAGGGGGGTGTGTATACATTGGGTGCAGGTACAGGGGGGTGTGTATACATTGGGTGCAGGTACAGGGGGTGTGTATACATTGGGTGCAGGTACAGGGGGGTCTGTATACATTGGGTGCAGGTACAGGGGGTCTGTATACATTGGGTGCAGGTACAGGGGGTCTGTATACATTGGGTGCAGGTACAGGGGGTCTGTATACATTGGGTGCAGGTACAGGGGTGTGTGTATACATTGGGTGCAGGTACAGGGGGGTGTGTATACATTGGGTGCAGGTACAGGGGGGTGTGTATACATTGGGTGCAGGTACAGGGGGTCTGTATACATTGGGTGCAGGTACATTGGGTGCAGGTACAGGGGGGTCTGTATACATTGGGTGCAGGTACAGGGGGGTCTGTATACATTGGGTGCAGGTACAGGGGGGTCTGTATACATTGGGTGCAGATACGGGGGGTCTGTATACATTGGGTGCAGGTACAGGGGCTCTGTATACATCGGGTGCAGGTACAGGGGTGTGTGTATACATTGGGTGCAGGTACAGGGGGTCTGTATACATTGGGTGCAGGTACAGGGGGGTCTGTATACATCGGGTGCAGGTACAGGGGGGTCTGTATACATTGGGTGCAGGTACAGGGGGTCTGTATACATCGGGTGCAGGTACAGGGGGTCTGTATACATCGGGTGCAGGTACAGGGGGTCTGTATACATCGGGTGCAGGTACAGGGGGTCTGTATACATTGGGTGCAGGTACAGGGGGGTCTGTATACATTGGGTGCAGGTAAAGGGGGTCTGTACACATCGGGTGCAGGTACAGGGGCTCTGTATACATCAGGTGCAGGTACAGGGGGTCTGTATACATCGGGTGCAGGTACAGGGGGTCTGTATACATTGGGTACAGGTACAGGGGGTCTGTATACATCGGGTGCAGGTACAGGGGCTCTGTATACATTGGGTGCTGGTGTTGTGGTCCTGCATACATTAGGTATTGGGGGTCTCTATACACATGGTGCAGGTATTGGGGATGGGCGTTGATACTAGAGATCTCTATACACATGGTGCAGGGGGGGGGTGGTTGGTGCCTCTATACACTTGTTATCGGGGTATATACTTGGGGGCCTGTGCACGGTACCGTTCTGTGTCAGCTTGGTGGAGGAGAGCTGTGTGGAGATGCAGAACGTCTCCTTTGGGCTGCGCTGGAAGATGAGACTGGACGGGATGTTGGGGCAGCCGCTCAGGTCGTCCTTGCAGCAGGGCAGCCCCAGGTACAGAGCGTGGTTGTTAAAGGTGCTGTTCTCGTCACACTGTGGAGAGATGTGTGGTCAGTGGCCGTGGCACCGGGGGAGGGGGGTCCATAAGGAATATGTCCTTACCTTGTAGACATAAAGCTCATGGATGTCATCAGACAGCGTTGTCCCATCGTCTCTCATCAATGGAGTGAACGAGAAGCCAAAGAGTTTCTTCTCCCCCTTGTCCTTTGCTGTGGAGAGGCAGTGAGGTTATTATTAGGCGTCCTACCCCCCATAAGGACAGAGAGTCTCTGTAATATATAGGACCGCACATCCCCATCTATAGGACAGACCCCAACGCAATGCGCTCCATCACCCAAACTCCAACCCCCGACACAGTATATCGGTCACACATGAATGGTCCCGGGACCTACTGGAGCAATGCCGGAACTCGAAGCGCAGGTGGGAGCCCCGGAAGCGGTCGATGGGTATGGGCAGCTTTATCAGCTCCCCCCAGCGGGGACTGTTACTGTGGTAGAGGACGAATGAGTGGTACTGGGTGCGAGGGGGCTCCCCGGTGCCCAGGCTGACACAGTCCTGCAAGACACAAGTCACACAGCAGTTATTACAATATAAAGCAGCACATCCAGCAGGGACCGGGCACGGCACACACAGTCACCATTCCTGGTTATAGGGTCAGGACACGGCACACACAGTCATCATTCCTGGTTATAGGGTCAGGACACGGCACACACAGTCACCATTCCTGGTTATAGGGTCAGGACACGGCACACACAGTCATCATTCCTGGTTATAGGGTCAGGACACGGCACACACAGTCATCATTCCTGGTTATAGGGTCAGGACACGGCACACACAGTCATCATTCCTGGTTATAGGGTCAGGACACGGCACGCACAGTCATCATTCCTGGTTATAGGGTCAGGACACGGCACACACAGTCATCATTCCTGGTTATAGGGTCAGGACACGGCACACACAGTCATCATTCCTGGTTATAGGGTCAGGACACGGCACACACAGTCACCATTCCTGGTTATAGGGTCAGGACACGGCACACACAGTCATCATTCCTGGTTATAGGGTCAGGACACGGCACACACAGTCATCATTCCTGGTTATAGGGTCAGGACACGGCACACACAGTCATCATTCCTGGTTATAGGGTCAGGACACGGCACGCACAGTCATCATTCCTGGTTATAGGGTCAGGACACGGCACACACAGTCATCATTCCTGGTTATAGGGTCAGGACACGGCACACACAGTCATCATTCCTGGTTATAGGGTCAGGACACGGCACACACAGTCATCATTCCTGGTTATAGGGTCAGGACACGGCACACACAGTCATCATTCCTGGTTATAGGGTCAGGACACGGCACACACAGTCATCATTCCTGGTTATAGGGTCAGGACACGGCACACACAGTCATCATTCCTGGTAATAGGGTCAGGACACGGCACACACAGTCATCATTCCTGGTTATAGGGTCAGGACACGGCACACACAGTCATCATTCCTGGTTATAGGGTCAGGACACGGCACACACAGTCATCATTCCTGGTAATAGGGTCCGGACACGGCACACACAGTCATCATTCCTGGTTATAGGGTCAGGACACGGCACACACAGTCATCATTCCTGGTTATAGGGTCAGGACACGGCACACACAGTCATCATTCCTGGTTATAGGGTCAGGACACGGCACACACAGTCATCATTCCTGGTTATAGGGTCAGGACACGGCACACACAGTCATCATTCCTGGTTATAGGGTCAGGACACAGCACACAGTCATCATTCCTGGTTATAGGGTCAGGACACGGCACACACAGTCATCATTCCTGGTTATAGGGTCAGGACACGGCACACACAGTCATCATTCCTGGTTATAGGGTCAGGACACGGCACACAGTCATCATTCCTGTTATAGGGTCAGGACACGGCACACAGTCATCATTCCTGGTTATAGGGTCAGGACACGGCACACACAGTCATCATTCCTGGTTATAGGGTCAGGACACAGCACACAGTCATCATTCCTGGTTATAGGGTCAGGACACGGCACACACAGTCATCATTCCTGGTTATAGGGTCAGGACACGGCACACACAGTCATCATTCCTGGTTATAGGGTCAGGACACGGCACACAGTCATCATTCCTGTTATAGGGTCAGGACACGGCACACAGTCATCATTCCTGTTATAGGGTCAGGACACTGCACACACAGTCATCATTCCTGGTTATAGGGTCAGGACACGGCACACAGTCATCATTCCTGGTTATAGGGTCAGGACACGGCACACACAGTCATCATTCCTGGTTATAGGGTCCGGACACGGCACACACAGTCATCATTCCTGGTTATAGGGTCCGGACACGGCACACACAGTCATCATTCCTGGTTATAGGGTCAGGACACGGCACACACAGTCATCATTCCTGGTTATAGGGTCAGGACACGGCACACACAGTCATCATTCCTGGTTATAGGGTCAGGACACGGCACACAGTCATCATTCCTGGTAATAGGGTCAGGACACGGCACACACAGTCATCATTCCTGGTTATAGGGTCAGGACACGGCACACACAGTCATCATTCCTGGTTATAGGGTCAGGACACGGCACACAGTCATCATTTCTACATATAATCTGTATAAAAGGTTTCCCGTTACAGACAGTCTGGTGCTCTCCGTGTGCTGGGACCCCAGAGGTCATGAGGACAGGGACTGATAAATACCGGATATGTGTCTATAGCTCCCATGTTATGGCGGATGTGATGGTGCCACAGCTTCAGTCCCCTGGGTTACCCATCAATCAGACAGCAACAATGTATCTGCAGTCACTCCTCCGGTGTAACAGCAGCTCTGGATGTGACTGGAGTACAAGTCCTTGCTGTATGTCATGTCTTACCCTCAGGTGCATTGTGAGGAGGTGTAGCGGCAGCTCTGGATGTGACTGGAGTACAAGTCCTTGCTCATGTCTTACCCTCAGGTTCTCTCCATCTGCGTACAGGACGTGCATGGTGACCTCGATATTCTTCTGCACGCTCTTCCCTCCTCTCTCGAAGTCGCCCTTCTCCAGGGTCACATAGAGATCATTGCGCACGTCCCCTGTGATGAAGACACACACAATGTAGTAATACTATGAACTCTGCAGAGCATCGCAACCACTCTGTAAAGTGCAGAGCATCGCTCCGGTGCGGAGAGGTCACGCCATGCACAACATACCCCCCCCAGCAACATTCACTGCCCAGGGGCACCGCAGCGCCATCCTCAGGTAGACACAAGCAGCGCTGTGCACTGGACTTACACTCTACTATCTGCACCTCTGAGGAACAACACAAGGAAACAAGATGAAGAGAGAGTGAAAAACTAGACTGAGCAGAGCTGGATGAGCATCAGGACCTGCACATACACCAAAGGACTGCAGGACCTGCACATACACCAAAGGACTGCAGGACCTGCACATACACCAAAGGACTGCAGGACCTGCACATACACCAAAGGACTGCAGGACCTGCACATACACCAGAGCACATCAGGACCTGCACATACACCAAAGCACGTCAGGACCTGCACATACACCAAAGGACTGCAGGACATGCACATACACCAAAGGACTGCAGGACCTGCACATACACCAAAGGACTGCAGGACCTGCACATACACCAAAGGACTGCAGGACCTGCACATACACCAAAGCACATCAGGACCTGCACATACACCAAAGGACAGCAGGACCTGCACATACACCAAAGCACATCAGGACCTGCACATACACCAAAGGACAGCAGGACCTGCACATACATTAAAGAGCTGAAGGCATCAAACACTCTGACTTATCACATGTGGAATTATATTCTTACCAAACATTGTGAGACCCCGGAGAATCTCTTATATTCCCGCTCCTTGTGCTGTGGTCACTGCTCTGCACAGTCTGGGCTGCTCTTCATGAGATACAAGAGGTAGTCACCTGGAAAGGTTCTCACATCACAGGTGCCCTGTCAGGGGTAATAAGGGATTTCTTGCCCTATAGATGTGGTTGGGGCATCAGTTGTGTAGGTGTCAGGAGGATACACTGCTGATCGTCCTACTGAAGAGACTGGGACATGTTTTATGGCAAAAAAAAATCAGCTGGGTGACATGAGGAGCGACCCAGGAAAGGAAGACCATGAGTCGCCCCTGCCGCAGAGGAGAAGTTCATCTGTTGGGTGTGATGGCGGTGGTGGTGGTGGGGGGGCTGCGCTGGTGACACTGTTGGGTGTGATGTGTAGGAGGTCACTGCTGGATGTGATGGTGTGGGGGGCTTTGCTGGTGACACTGTTGGGTGTGATGGTGTGTGGGATCTCCTACAAGACTGTTGGAGACCATTTCAGATGACTTCCTCTTGTATCTCTCCAGGTGACTCCCTCTTGTATCTCTCCAGGGGACTCCCTCTTGTATCTCTCCAGGGGACTCCCTCTTGTATCTCTCCAGGTGACTCCCTCTTGTACCTCTCCAGGTGACTCCCTCTTGTACCTCTCCAGGTGACTACCTCTTGTACCTCTCCAGGTGACTACCTCTTGTACCTCTCCAGGTGACTACCTCTTGTACCTCTCCAGGTGACTACCTCTTGTACCTCTCCAGGTGACTACCTCTTGTACCTCTCCAGGTGACTACCTCTTGTACCTCTCCAGGTGACTACCTCTTGTACCTCTGCAGGTGACTACCTCTTGTACTTCTGCAGGTGACTACCTCTTGTACCTCTCCAGGTGACTCCCTCTTGTACCTCTCCAGGTGACTCCCTCTTGTACCTCTCCAGGTGACTCCCTCTTGTACCTCTCCAGGTGACTCCCTCTTGTACCTCTCCAGGTGACTACCTCTTGTACCTCTCCAGGTGACTACCTCTTGTACCTCTCCAGGTGACTCCCTCTTGTACCTCTCCAGGTGACTACCTCTTGTACCTCTCCAGGTGACTACCTCTTGTACCTCTCCAGGTGACTACCTCTTGTACCTCTCCAGGTGACTACCTCTTGTACCTCTCCAGGTGACTACCTCTTGTACCTCTCCAGGTGACTACCTCTTGTACCTCTCCAGGTGACTACCTCTTGTACCTCTCCAGGTGACTACCTCTTGTACCTCTCCAGGTGACTCCCTCTTGTATCTCTCCAGGTGACTCCCTCTTGTATCTCTCCAGGTGACTCCCTCTTGTATCTCTCCAGGTGACTACCTCTTGTATCTCTCCAGGTGACTACCTCTTGTACCTCTCCAGGGGACTACCTCTTGTACCTCTCCAGGGGACTACCTCTTGTACTTCTCCAGGGGACTACCTCTTGTATCTCTCCAGGTGACTCCCTCTTGTATCTCTCCAGGTGACTGACTCTTGTATCTCTCCAGGTGACTGACTCTTGTATCTCTCCAGGTGACTACCTCTTGTATCTCTCCAGGTGACTACCTCTTGTATCTCTCCAGGTGACTACCTCTTGTATCTCTCCAGGGGACTACCTCTTGTACCTCTCCAGGGGACTACCTCTTGTATCTCTCCAGGTGACTACCTCTTGTATCTCTCCAGGTGACTACCTCTTGCGTCTCTCCAGGTGACTACCTCTTGCGTCTCTCCAGGTGACTACCTCTTGTTTCTCATGGAGAGCAGCCCAGACTGTGCAGAGCAGTGACCACAGCACAAGGAGCGGGGGTATAAGAGATTCTCTGGGGTCTCACACTGTTAAGGTAAGTATATAATTCCACATGTGATGAGTCAGAGTGTTTGATGCCTTGTGTGAATCTACAATATCTTGAGTCAGTGACTCTTGGAATGAGGAGGTGAGTGCAGCCCTTTGGTGTGTCCTGTCCATGCTGGTATCTGTGGATGTATGTGCGGCTATACTGTACACATGTATGTATGTTATATATGTAGGTGACTATATCTATGTATATACCTATATACAGTGTATGTATGTGGATGTTCTCTGTATTAGTATATACCGGGCATGATGACATCGGGGAACCCCAGTTTCCGGGTCACGGCTGCCCCCCTGTTGAACAGCAGCTGGTTTTCCCTGCGGATCTGCTCCATGTCGCCTCGCAGGAGTTGTAAGGATACAATGAGGCCTAAATGACAGGAAAGACATCACAAGGCACAAGGTTACCCCGAGACCCTGCAGCAGACTCAGGACCGGGGGGACGCTTATCACTGGGAGCTATGGGGATACATGCATGTGGGTGCGGAGCTGTCCAGTCACATCACAGCCCGAAGCATGTACAACACGACTGCCAGGGGCTCAGCAGACAGTGAGGAGAGGAGGCTCAGCAGACAGTGAGGAGAGGGCTCAGCAGACAGTGAGGAGAGGAGGCTCAGCAGACAGTGAGGAGAGGAGGCTCAGCAGACACTGAGGAGAGGAGGCTCAGCAGACACTGAGGAGAGGAGGCTCAGCAGACACTGAGGAGAGGAGGCTCAGCAGACACTGAGGAGAGGAGGCTCAGCAGACACTGAGGAGAGGAGGCTCAGCAGACACTGAGGAGAGGAGGCTCAGCAGACACTGAGGAGAGGAGGCTCAGCAGACACTGAGGAGAGGAGGCTCAGCAGACACTGAGGAGAGGAGGCTCAGCAGACACTGAGGAGAGGAGGCTCAGCAGACACTGAGGAGAGGAGGCTCAGCAGACACTGAGGAGAGGAGGCTCAGCAGACACTGAGGAGAGGAGGCTCAGCAGACACTGAGGAGAGGAGGCTCAGCAGACACTGAGGAGAGGAGGCTCAGCAGACACTGAGGAGAGGAGGCTCAGCAGACACTGAGGAGAGGAGGCTCAGTAGACACTGAGGAGAGGAGGCTCAGCAGACAGTGAGGAGAGGAGGCTCAGCAGACACTGAGGAGAGGAGGCTCAGCAGACACTGAGGAGAGGGCGACAGCAGACACTGAGGAGAGGGCGACAGCAGACACTGAGGAGAGGGCGACAGCAGACACTGAGGAGAGGGCGACAGCAGACACTGAGGAGAGGGCGACAGCAGACACTGAGGAGAGGGCGACAGCAGACACTGAGGAGAGGGCGACAGCAGACACTGAGGAGAGGGCGACAGCAGACACTGAGGAGAGGGCGACAGCAGACACTGAGGAGAGGGCTCAGCAGACACTGAGGAGAGGGCTCAGCAGACACTGAGGAGAGGGCTCAGCAGACACTGAGGAGAGGGCTCAGCAGACACTGAGGAGAGGGCTCAGCAGACACTGAGGAGAGGGCTCAGCAGACACTGAGGAGAGGAGGCTCAGCAGACAGTGAGGAGAGGAGGCTCAGCAGACAGTGAGGAGAGGGCTCAGCAGACAGTGAGGAGAGGGCTCAGCAGACAGTGAGGAGAGGGCTCAGCAGACACTGAGGAGAGGAGGCTCAGCAGACACTGAGGAGAGGAGGCTCAGCAGACACTGAGGAGAGGAGGCTCAGCAGACACTGAGGAGAGGAGGCTCAGCAGACACTGAGGAGAGGAGGCTCAGCAGACACTGAGGAGAGGAGGCTCAGCAGACACTGAGGAGAGGAGGCTCAGCAGACACTGAGGAGAGGAGGCTCAGCAGACACTGAGGAGAGGAGGCTCAGCAGACAGTGAGGAGAGGAGGCTCAGCAGACACTGAGGAGAGGAGGCTCAGCAGACACTGAGGAGAGGGCGACAGCAGACACTGAGGAGAGGGCGACAGCAGACACTGAGGAGAGGAGGCTCAGCAGACACTGAGGAGAGGGCGACAGCAGACACTGAGGAGAGGAGGCTCAGCAGACAGTGAGGAGAGGAGGCTCAGCAGACAGTGAGGAGAGGAGGCTCAGCAGACAGTGAGGAGAGGAGGCTCAGCAGACACTGAGGAGAGGGCGACAGCAGACACTGAGGAGAGGAGGCTCAGCAGACACTGAGGAGAGGAGGCTCAGCAGACACTGAGGAGAGGAGGCTCAGCAGACACTGAGGAGAGGAGGCTCAGCAGACACTGAGGAGAGGAGGCTCAGCAGACACTGAGGAGAGGAGGCTCAGCAGACACTGAGGAGAGGAGGCTCAGAGGAGGCTCAGCAGACACTGAGGAGAGGAGGCTCAGCAGACAGTGAGGAGAGGGGGCTCAGCAGACACTGAGGAGAGGAGGCTCAGCAGACACTGAGGAGAGGAGGCTCAGCAGACAGTGAGGAGAGGAGGCTCAGCAGACACTGAGGAGAGGAGGCTCAGCAGACACTGAGGAGAGGGCGACAGCAGACACTGAGGAGAGGGCGACAGCAGACACTGAGGAGAGGAGGCTCAGCAGACACTGAGGAGAGGGCGACAGCAGACACTGAGGAGAGGAGGCTCAGCAGACAGTGAGGAGAGGAGGCTCAGCAGACACTGAGGAGAGGAGGCTCAGCAGACAGTGAGGAGAGGAGGCTCAGCAGACACTGAGGAGAGGGCGACAGCAGACACTAAGGAGAGGGCGACAGCAGACACTGAGGAGAGGGCGACAGCAGACACTGAGGAGAGGGCGACAGCAGACACTGAGGAGAGGGCGACAGCAGACACTGAGGAGAGGGCGACAGCAGACACTGAGGAGAGGAGGCTCAGCAGACAGTGAGGAGAGGAGGCTCAGCAGACACTGAGGAGAGGAGGCTCAGCAGACAGTGAGGAGAGGAGGCTCAGCAGACACTGAGGAGAGGGCGACAGCAGACACTGAGGAGAGGGCGACAGCAGACACTGAGGAGAGGGCGACAGCAGACACTGAGGAGAGGGCGACAGCAGACACTGAGGAGAGGGCTCAGCAGACACTGAGGAGAGGGCTCAGCAGACACTGAGGAGAGGGCTCAGCAGACACTGAGGAGAGGGCTCAGCAGACACTGAGGAGAGGGCTCAGCAGACACTGAGGAGAGGAGGCTCAGCAGACAGTGAGGAGGAGAGGCACAGCAGACAGTGAGGAGAGGGCTCAGCAGGCAGTGAGGAGAGGGCTCAGCAGACAGTGAGGAGAGGGCTCAGCAGACAGTGAGGAGAGGGCTCAGCAGACAGTGAGGAGAGGGCTCAGCAGACACTGAGGAGAGTAGGCTCAGCAGACACTGAGGAGAGGAGGCTCAGCAGACACTGAGGAGAGGAGGCTCAGCAGACACTGAGGAGAGGAGGCTCAGCAGACAGTGAGGAGAGGAGGCTCAGCAGACACTGAGGAGAGGAGGCTCAGCAGACACTGAGGAGAGGAGGCTCAGCAGACACTGAGGAGAGGAGGCTCAGCAGACACTGAGGAGAGGGCGACAGCAGACACTGAGGAGAGGGCGACAGCAGACACTGAGGAGAGGAGGCTCAGCAGACACTGAGGAGAGGGCGACAGCAGACACTGAGGAGAGGAGGCTCAGCAGACAGTGAGGAGAGGAGGCTCAGCAGACAGTGAGGAGAGGAGGCTCAGCAGACAGTGAGGAGAGGAGGCTCAGCAGACAGTGAGGAGAGGGCGACAGCAGACACTGAGGAGAGGGCGACAGCAGACACTGAGGAGAGGGCGACAGCAGACACTGAGGAGAGGGCGACAGCAGACACTGAGGAGAGGGCGACAGCAGACACTGAGGAGAGGGCGACAGCAGACACTGAGGAGAGGGCTCAGCAGACACTGAGGAGAGGGCTCAGCAGACACTGAGGAGAGGAGGCTCAGCAGACAGTGAGGAGAGGAGGCTCAGCAGACAGTGAGGAGAGGGCTCAGCAGACACTGAGGAGAGGAGGCTCAGCAGACACTGAGGAGAGGAGGCTCAGCAGACACTGAGGAGAGGAGGCTCAGCAGACACTGAGGAGAGGAGGCTCAGCAGACACCGGAGGAGAGGAGGCTCAGCAGACACCGGAGGAGAGGAGGCTCAGCAGACACTGAGGAGAGGAGGCTCAGCAGACACTGGAGGAGAGGAGGCTCAGCAGACAGTGAGGAGAGGGCTCAGCAGACAGTGAGGAGAGGGCTCAGCAGACAGTGAGGAGAGGGCTCAGCAGACAGTGAGGAGAGGGCTCAGCAGACAGTGAGGAGAGGGGGCTCAGCAGACAGTGAGGAGAGGGCTCAGCAGACAGTGAGGAGAGGGCTCAGCAGACAGTGAGGAGAGGGGGCTCAGCAGACAGTGAGGAGAGGGGGCTCAGCAGACAGTGAGGAGAGGGGGCTCAGCAGACACTGAGGAGAGGAGGCTCAGCAGACAGTGAGGAGAGGAGGCTCAGCAGACAGTGAGGAGAGGGCTCAGCAGACAGTGAGGAGAGGGCTCAGCAGACAGTGAGGAGAGGGCTCAGTAGACAGTGAGGAGAGGGCTCAGTAGACAGTGAGGAGAGGGCTCAGCAGACAGTGAGGAGAGGGGGCTCAGCAGACAGTGAGGAGAGGGGGCTCAGCAGACAGTGAGGAGAGGGGGCTCAGCAGACAGTGAGGAGAGGAGGCTCAGCAGACACTGAGGAGAGGGCTCAGCAGACAGTGAGGACAGGGCTCAGCAGACACTGAGGAGAGGAGGCTCAGCAGACACTGAGGAGAGGAGGCTCAGCAGACACTGAGGAGAGGAGGCTCAGCAGACACTGAGGAGAGGAGGCTCAGCAGACACTGAGGAGAGGAGGCTCAGCAGACACTGAGGAGAGGAGGCTCAGCAGACACTGAGGAGAGGAGGCTCAGCAGACACTGAGGAGAGGAGGCTCAGCAGACACTGAGGAGAGGAGACTCAGCAGACACTGAGGAGGGGGGGGGGGGCTTAGCAGACAGTGAGGAGAGGAGGCGGCTCAGCAGACAGTGAGGACAGGGCTCAGCAGACACTGAGGAGAGGAGGCTCAGCAGACACTGAGGAGAGGAGGCTCAGCAGACACTGAGGAGAGGAGGCTCAGCAGACACTGAGGAGAGGAGGCTCAGCAGACACTGAGGAGAGGAGGCTCAGCAGACACTGAGGAGAGGAGGCTCAGCAGACACTGAGGAGAGGAGACTCAGCAGACACTGAGGAGGGGGGCGGGGCTCAGCAGACAGTGAGGAGAGGAGGCGGCTCAGCAGACAGTGAGGAGAGGGCTCAGCAGACAGTGAGGAGAGGGCTCAGCAGACAGTGAGGAGAGGGCTCAGTAGACAGTGAGGAGCCCGGGGCGAGGGTCTGGCTCTGCAGAGGGCAAGAAGTGGGTTCTGACTGGTACCGTAGTTGGAGCTGGGGGTGGAGTACTTGGTGCTGGTCTTCCGGATTATATTTTCATGGATCTGGTACCATTCATTCTCATTATTACACCTGGAGGGATAACATGACAGAGAGAAGTGACAGGAGGAAGACATCCAAGCACAAGAATCTAACGCCATGTACTCACATATACACTGTTATACTGTATCCATGTACCGGGGCTGTGTACTCACATATACACTGTTATACTGTATCCATGTACCAGGGCTGTGTACTCACATATACACTGTTATACTGTATCCATGTACCGGGGCCGTGTACTCACATATACACTGTTATACTGTATCCATGTACCAGGGCTGTGTACTCACATATACACTGTTATACTGTATCCATGTACCGGGGCTGTGCACTCACATATACACTGTTATACTGTATCCATGTACCAGGGCTGTGTACTCACATATACACTGTTATACTGTATCCATGTACCGGGGCCGTGTACTCACATATACACTGTTATACTGTATCCATGTACCAGGGCCATGTACTCACATATACACTGTTATACTGTATCCATGTACCAGGGCCATGTACTCACATATACACTGTTATACTGTATCCATGTACCAGGGCAGTGTACTCACATATACACTGTTATACTGTATCCATGTACCGGGGCTGTGTACTCACATATACACTGTTATACTGTATCCATGTACCAGGGCTGTGCACTCACATATACACTGTTATACTGTATCCATGTACCGGGGCTGTGTACTCACATACACACTGTTATACTGTATCCATGTACCAGGGCTGTGCACTCACATATACACTGTTATACTGTATCCATGTACCAGGGCTGTGCACTCACATATACACTGTATCCATGTACCGGGGCTGTGTACTCACATATACACTGTTATACTGTATCCATGTACCAGGGCCATGTACTCACATATACACTGTTATACTGTATCCATGTACCAGGGCCATGTACTCACATATACACTGTTATACTGTATCCATGTACCAGGGCCATGTACTCACATATACACTGTTATACTGTATCCATGTACCGGGGCTGTGTACTCACATATACACTGTTATACTGTATCCATGTACCAGGGCTGTGTACTCACATATACACTGTTATACTGTATCCATGTACCGGGGCTGTGTACTCACATATACACTGTTATACTGTATCCATGTACCAGGGCCATGTACTCACATATACACTGTTATACTGTATCCATGTACCAGGGCCATGTACTCACATATACACTGTTATACTGTATCCATGTACCGGGGCTGTGTACTCACATATACACTGTTATACTGTATCCATGTACCAGGCTGTGTACTCACATATACACTGTTATACTGTATCCATGTACCGGGGCTGTGCACTCACATATACACTGTTATACTGTATCCATGTACCAGGGCCGTGTACTCACATATACACTGTTATACTGTATCCATGTACCGGGGCTGTGTACTCACATATACACTGTTATACTGTATCCATGTACCAGGGCCGTGTACTCACATATACACTGTTATACTGTATCCATGTACCAGGGCCGTGTACTCACATATACACTGTTATACTGTATCCATGTACCAGGGCCATGTACTCACATATACACTGTTATACTGTATCCATGTACCAGGGCCGTGTACTCACATATACACTGTTATACTGTATCCATGTACCGGGGCTGTGTACTCACATATACACTGTTATACTGTATCCATGTACCGGGGCTGTGCACTCACATATACACTGTTATACTGTATCCATGTACCGGGGCTGTGTACTCACATATACACTGTTATACTGTATCCATGTACCAGGGCCGTGTACTCACATATACACTGTTATACTGTATCCATGTACCAGGGCCGTGTACTCACATATACACTGTTATACTGTATCCATGTACCGGGGCTGTGTACTCACATATACACTGTTATACTGTATCCATGTACCAGGGCCGTGTACTCACATATACACTGTTATACTGTATCCATGTACCGGGGCCGTGTACTCACATATACACTGTTATACTGTATCCATGTACCGGGGCTGTGTACTCACATATACACTGTTATACTGTATCCATGTACCGGGCTGTGTACTCACATATAAACCTTCATGACAAAGTCCTTCTCCTCTCGGTGTTCGCACAGCGCTGGCAGCACTTCCCCCAGGCTGAGCACAGCGCATCCATAGGGTCTCCGGTAATGGATGTGTGCGGGGCCCTTCCGGGAGTCATTTAGGAGCATTCTCCCTGTAATAAATGGGAATAAGGCGCCGGTCCTCACATGAGGCGTTATCCTGGGCACGAGGGTCACCTACCTATCCGGATGACATGTACGATGAGGTGCAGGTCCCGCTTCACATCCTTACTGCTCAAATCCTGCCATAAAGTATCAACAAGTCACACAAATAGCTAAACCTTATAGGGTCAGACGTCTCCCCCCTGAGCCCTCGTCACCCCAAATACAAGGCACCACACCGAGGGCTGAGCCGGTGCACAGTCACAGCACACAGAATAATCCGGGGGAATATACATGACACATGCTACATACAGGACGCGTCTATGGATCACGTACGGTGAACAAGGCGCACAGCCGCTCCAGCTTCTCGGGGTTCCTGGGGCCTCCATTCTTGTTGAGTCGAACCATGAACCTCTCACTGGAAGTGAAGACAGAGGTAAGTGTGACAGGCGGGAGACATGATGGAGGCAGGGGCACGTGGGTGACAGTCGTGGGGCGATGGGGCGTGAGTCACCTGATCTGCCGAGCCTCTCGCATGTCATAGAGTGAGAAGAAGAGATCCACGTCCTCCCCGATGTTGCTGTGGGTGAAGCTCTTCAGGTTGAGGAGCAGGTGGTGAGGGACTGGGGCGCGAGGTTCCTTGTGCCTCTGCCTCAGGGTGTCCGCCTGTGTGAGAGAACCAGGTCACCGGCCTGGGCCTATAACTGCCCCCCTCCTCCATAACCTGCCCTCCTCCTCCATAACCTGCCCCCGTCCTCCATAACCTGCCCCCCGTCCTCCATAACCTGCCCCCTGTCCTCCATAACCTGCCCCCGTCCTCCATGACCTGCCCCCGTCCTCCATGACCTGCCCCCGTCCTCCATGACCTGCCCCCGTCCTCCATGACCTGCCCCCGTCCTCCATCACCGCCCCCCCCCGCTCTCCATCACCGCCCCCCCCGTCCTCCATAACCTGCCCCCCGTCCTCCATAACCTGCCCCCCGTCCTCCATAACCTGCCCCCCGTCCTCCATAACCTGCCCCCGTCCTCCATAACCTGCCCCCCGTCCTCCATAACCTGCCCCCCGTCCTCCATAACCTGCCCCCCGTCCTCCATAACCTGCCCCCCGTCCTCCATAACCTGCCCCCCGTCCTCCATAACCTGCCCCCGTCCTCCATAACCTGCCCCCGTCCTCCATAACCTGCCCCCGTCCCCAAAACTGCCCCCGTCCTCCATAACCTGCCCCCGTCCTCCATAACCTGCCCCCGTTCTCCATAACTGCCCCCGTCCTCCATAACTGAGCGCCCCCCTCCCTCCATGAGCGCCCCCGTCCTCCATGAGCGCCCCCCGTCCTCCATGAGCGCCCCCCGTCCTCCATGAGCGCCCCCCATCCGTCCTCCATGAGCGCCCCCCATCCGTCCTCCATGAGCGCCCCCCGTCCGTCCTCCATGAGCGCCCCCCGTCCGTCCTCCATGAGCGCCCCCCGTCCGTCCTCCATGAGCGCCCCCCGTCCGTCCTCCATGAGCGCCTCCCCCCCTCCATGAGCGCCTCCCCCCCTCCATGAGCGCCTCCCCCGTCCTCCATGAGCGCCCCCCTCCCTCCATGAGCGCCCCCCCCCCGTCCTCCATGAGCGCCCCCCCGTCCTCCATGAGCGCCCCCCCGTCCTCCATGAGCGCCCCCCTCCCTCCATGAGCGCCCCCCCCGTCCTCCATGAGCGCCCCCCTCCCTCCATGAGCGCCCCCCTCCCTCCATAACTGCCCCCCTGATACCCCTTCCTCCTTACCTGGTTCGTGCTCTGCTGAACACTGTGACGACTTGACAAATGCTGCAGAGAAAATAACAGAAGGTCAGAGACGCATCTAACCCCACAGCGGGGTCACGGCGGGCGAGGAGGGACCCCGACAACACCCCCAGAAACTAAGGGGAGCGCAGCACAAGCGGGGTCACATGGTGCATCACATGACGCCCGGGAAGGATCATGTGATCTTCTTTGTACACAATGATGTTGCCACGGTGACCTCCCATCATGAGCCTCCCGCCTCCCGCGCATGCTGAGAGTTGTAGTACCAATGTCTCACCATCTTGTATAAGTCAGAGACGCTGATCTGGTCAGAATCGACAGCTTCAAACTCCTTGCGGGGGACTAAGTCCAGACCCAGGTGTCTGCGGAGGAGAGAAGACGGGTCAGTACCAGCACACCTCCGCCCGGGCCGTGCCCCGCTCCGTACTCACTCATTGCCCCAGTCCAGGCGCACAGTCAGGTGTCTCTTGACCTCCCGCACCTGGTCCTGGGTGAGGTGACCCGACAGCAGCTGCCGCCGCAGGTCAGTCACCTCGCTCATCACATGCCGCAGCTTGTAGAAGAGGTCCACCTTGTGCTTCTACAGGAGCAGACAAAGAAAGGGTTAAATCCACCAGCATATGACATTCTGAGACCTCTGCTTGCTGTCAGTGAATAGAATCACCTTGTGCACATCAGGTTTCCAGCTAGCAGAGATCTTACACAGAGCGGAGCAGACAAGGCCCCCTGCAATGTGTGACCCCCCCGCTGACCTGTAATCAGGCCTCTCGCTGACCCCCGGCAGATCACGTGACTTCCTGTCTAGCGGCCTCTGACCCCACTCACCTCTGGTGTGACCTGGCGGGTACATTCTCCTATGTGCTGCTGCGGAGATGAAGTGTAATAGTGTCGTCTGCCACTCACTGCGTGAGATCTGCTGCGGTGAGTGGGCAGAGGGAAGAGCAGGCACAGATCTGCTGCATCCACCCACCAGCCATATCATCACAATGCACGAGCCAATCACAGGAGCCAGCACCCGGGTACACGTATGGAGGGTATATACATACATCACAATGCTATACAGATAATACTGAGGGTATACAGATATAGGGGAGGCATGGTATATACATACATCACAATGGTGTACAGATAATACAGAGGGTATACAGATATAGGGGGTGTATGGTACAGGTATGGATGGTAAATACATACATCACAATGGTATATAGATATAGGGGAGGCATGGGAAATGTATACATGGTATAGAGATGGGGAGGAATACAGATATAGGGGGTGGATGGTATACAGATATAGGGGGTGGATGGTATACAGATATAGGGGCTGTATGGGATACAGATATAGGGGGTGGATGGTATACAGATATAGGGGGTGGATGGTATACAGATATAGGGGGTGTGGATGGTATACAGATATAGGGGGTGGATGGTATACAGATATAGGGAGTGGATGGTATACAGATATAGGGGGTGGATGGTATACAGATATAGGGGGTGTGGATGGTATACAGATATAGGGGGTGTGGATGGTATACAGATATAGGGGGTGGATGGTATACAGATATAGGGGGTGTGGATGGTATACAGATATAGGGGGTGGATGGTATACAGATATAGGGGGTGGATGGTATACAGATATAGGGGGTGTGGATGGTATACAGATATAGGGGGTGGATGGTATACAGGTAAAGGAGGTAGATGGTATACAGATATAGGGGTGTATGCTATACATATCTGGGGGGTGGATGGTATACAGATATAGGGGGTGTGTGGATGGTATACAGATATAGGGGGAGTGGATGGTATACACATATAGGAGGTGGATGGTATACAGATATAGGGGTGTATGCTATACATATATAGGGGGTGGATGGTATACAGATATAGGGGGTGTATGATATACATATATGGGGGGTGGATGGTATACAGATATAGGGGGGTGGATGGTATACAGATATAGGGGGAGTGGATGGTATACAGATATAGGAGGTGGATGGTATACAGATATAGGGGGTGTATAATATACATATATAGGGGGTGGATGGTATACAGGTAAAGGAGGTAGATGGTATACAGATATAGGGGTTGTGGATGGTATACAGATATAGGGGGTGTATGGTATACAGATATAGAGGGTGGATGGTATACAGATATAGGGGTGGATGGTATACAGATATAGGGGGTGGATGGTATACAGATATAGGGGTGGATGGTATATAGATATAGGGTGTGTACAGTATACAGATATAGGGGGTAGATGGTATACAGAAATAGGGGGTGGATGGTATACAGATATAGGGTGTGTACAGTATACAGATATAGGGGGTGGATGGTATACAGATATAGGGGGTGGATGGTATACAGATATAGGGGTGGATGGTATATAGATATAGGGTGTGTACAGTATACAGATATAGGGGTGGATGGTATACAGATATAGGGGGTGTACAGTATACAGATATAGGGGGTGGATGGTATACAGATATAGGGGGTGGATGGTATACAGATATAGGGGTGGATGGTATACAGATATAGGGTGTACAGTATACAGATATAGGGTGTGGATGGTATACAGATATAGGGGATGGATGGTATACAGATATAGGGGGTGTATGGTATACAGATATAGGGGGTGTATAATATACATATATAGGGGGTGGATGGTATACAGATATAGGGGGTGTATAATATACATATATAGGGGGTGGGTGGTATACAGATATAGGGGGTTTATGGTATACAGATATAGGGGGTGTATGGTATACAGATATAGGGGGTGGATGGTATACAGATATAGGGGGTGGATGGTATACAGATATAGGGGGTGTATGGTATACAGATATAGGAGGTGTATGGTATACAGATATAGGAGGTGTATGGTATACAGATATAGGAGGTGTATGGTATACAGATATAGGGGGTGTATGTTATACAGATATAGGGGGTGGATGGTATACAGATATAGGGGGTGGATGGTATACAGATATAGGGGTGTAAATGGTATACAGATATAGGGGGTGTATGGTAAACAGATATAGGGGCTGTATGGGATACATATATAGGGGCTGTATGGGATACAGATATAGGGGGTGTATGGTATACAGATATAGGGGGTGGATGGAATACAGATATAGGGGGTGTATGGTATACAGATATAGGGTGTGTACAGTATACAGATATAGGGGGTGTATGATATACATATATGGGGAGTGTATGGCATACAGATATAGGGGTGGATGGTATACAGATATAGGGGGTGTATGTTATACAGATATAGGGGGTGGATGGTATACAGATATAGGGGGTGAATAATATACATATATAGGGGGTGGATGGTATACAGATATAGGGGGTGGATGGTATACAGATATAGGGGGTGTGGATGGTATACAGATATAGGGTGAGTGGATGGAATACAGATATAGGGGGTGGATGGTATACAGATATAGGGGGTGGATGGTATACAGATATAGGGGTTGTGGATGATATACAGATATAGGGGGTGTATGGTATACAGATATAGGGGGTGTGGATGGAATACAGATATAGGGGGTGGATGGTATACAGATATAGGGGGTGGATGGTATACAGATATAGGGGGTGTATGGTATACAGATATAGGGGGTGTATGTTATACAGATATAGGGGGTGGATGGTATACAGATATAGGGGGTGAATAATATACAGATATAGGGGGTGGATGGTATACAGATATAGGGGGTGGATGGTATACAGATATAGGGGGTGTATGGTATACAGATATAGGAGGTGTATGGTATACAGATATAGGAGGTGTATGGTATACAGATATAGGAGGTGTATGGTATACAGATATAGGGGGTGTATGTTATACAGATATAGGGGGTGGATGGTATACAGATATAGGGGGTGGATGGTATACAGATATAGGGGTGTAAATGGTATACAGATATAGGGGGTGTATGGTAAACAGATATAGGGGCTGTATGGGATACATATATAGGGGCTGTATGGGATACAGATATAGGGGGTGTATGGTATACAGATATAGGGGGTGGATGGAATACAGATATAGGGGGTGTATGGTATACAGATATAGGGTGTGTACAGTATACAGATATAGGGGGTGTATGATATACATATATGGGGAGTGTATGGCATACAGATATAGGGGTGGATGGTATACAGATATAGGGGGTGTATGTTATACAGATATAGGGGGTGGATGGTATACAGATATAGGGGGTGAATAATATACATATATAGGGGGTGGATGGTATACAGATATAGGGGGTGGATGGTATACAGATATAGGGGGTGTGGATGGTATACAGATATAGGGTGAGTGGATGGAATACAGATATAGGGGGTGGATGGTATACAGATATAGGGGGTGGATGGTATACAGATATAGGGGTTGTGGATGATATACAGATATAGGGGGTGTATGGTATACAGATATAGGGGGTGTGGATGGAATACAGATATAGGGGGTGGATGGTATACAGATATAGGGGGTGGATGGTATACAGATATAGGGGGTGTATGGTATACAGATATAGGGGGTGTATGTTATACAGATATAGGGGGTGGATGGTATACAGATATAGGGGGTGAATAATATACATATATAGGGGGTGGATGGTATACAGATATAGGGGGTGGATGGTATACAGATATAGGGGGTGTGGATGGTATACAGATATAGGGTGAGTGGATGGAATACAGATATAGGGGGTGGATGGTATACAGATATAGGGGGTGGATGGTATACAGATATAGGGGTTGTGGATGATATACAGATATAGGGGGGTGTATGGTATACAGATATAGGGGGTGTGGATGGAATACAGATATAGGGGGTGGATGGTATACAGATATAGGGGGTGGATGGTATACAGATATAGGGGGTGTATGGTATACAGATATAGGGGCTGTATGGGATACAGATATAGGGGGTGTATAATATACAGATATAGGCGGTGGGTGGTATACAGGTATAGGGGGTGTATGGTATACAGATATAGGGGGTGTATGTTATACAGATATAGGGGGTGGATGGTATACAGGTATAGGGGGTGGAAGGTATACAGATATAGGGGGTGGATGGTATACAGATATAAGGGGTGTATGGTATACAGATATAGGGGTGGATGGAATACAGATATAGGGGGTGGATAGTATACAGATATAATGGGGGTATGGTATACAGTTATTGGGGGTGTATGATATACAGATATAGGGGGTGGATGGTATACAGATATAGGGGGTGTATGATATACATATATAGGGGGTGGGTGGTATACAGATATAGAGGGTGTATGTTATACAGATATAGGGGTGGATGTTATACAGATATAGGGGGTGTATGGTATACAGATATAGGGGTGGATGGTATACAGATATAGGGGTGGATGTTATACAGATATAGGGGTGGATGGTATACAGATATAGGGGTGGATGGTATACAGATATAGAGGGTGGATGTTATACAGATATAGGGGGTGTATGGTATACAGATATAGGGGGTGTATGTTATACAGATATAGGAGGTGTATGTTATACAGATATAGGGGGTGGATGGTATACAGATATAGGGGTTGTATGGTATACAGATATAGGGGGTGTATGTTATACAGATATAGGAGGTGTATGTTATACAGATATAGGGGGTGGATGGTATACAGATATAGGGTGTGTACAGTATACAGATATAGGGGAGGATGGTATACAGATATAGGGTGTGTACAGTATACAGATATAGGGGGTGGATGGTATACAGATATAGGGTGTGGATGGTATACAGATATAGGGTGTGGATGGTATACAGATATAGGGGGTGTATGTTATACAGATATAGGGGATGGATGGTATACAGATATAGGGGGTGTATGGTATACAGATATAGGGGGTGTATAATATACATATATAGGGGGTGGATGGTATACAGACATAGGGGGTGTATGGTATACAGATATAGGGGGTGTATGTTATACAGATATAGGGGGTGGGTGGTATACAGATATAGGGGGTGGATGGTATACAGATATAGGGGGTGGATGGTATACAGATATAGGGGTGAATGGTATACAGATATAGGGGGTGGATGGTATACAGATATAGGGGGTGGATGGAATACAGATATAGAGGGTGTATGGTATACAGATATAGGGTGTGCACAGTATACAGATATAGGGGGTGTATGATATACAGATATAGGGGGTGGATGGTATACAGATATAGGGGGTGTATGTTATACAGATATAGGGGGTGGATGGTATACAGATATAGGGGGTGAATAATATACATATATAGGGGGTGGATGGTATACAGATATAGGGGGTGGATGGTATACAGGCAAAGGAGGTAGATGGTATACAGATATAGGGGGGTGTATGGTATACAGATATAGGGGGTGTGGATGGTATACAGATATAGGGTGAGTGGATGGAATACAGATATAGGGGGTGTATGGTATACAGATATAGGGGGTGGATGGTATACAGAAATAGGGGGTGTATGGTATACAGATATAGGGGCTGTATGGGATACAGATATAGGGGGTGTATAATATACAGATATAGGCGGTGGGTGGTATACAGGTATAGGGGGTGTATGGTATACAGATATAGGGGGTGTATGTTATACAGATATAGGGGGTGGATGGTATACATATATTGGGGGTGTATGGTATACAGATATAGGGGGTGTGGATGGAATACAGATATAGGGGGTGGATAGTATACAGATATAATGGGGGTATGGTATACAGTTATTGGGGGTGTATGATATACAGATATAGGGGGTGGATGGTATACAGATATAGGGGGTGTATGTTATACAGATATAGGGGTGGATGTTATACAGATATAGGGGGTGTATGAAATACATATATAGGGGGTGGGTGGTATACAGATATAGAGGGTGTATGTTATACAGATATAGGGGTGGATGTTATACAGATATAGGGGGTGTATGGTATACAGATATAGGGGTGGATGGTATACAGATATAGGGGTGGATGTTATACAGATATAGGGGGTGTACAGTATACAGATATAGGGGTGGATGGTATACAGATATAGGGGTGGATGGTATACAGATATAGAGGGTGGATGTTATACAGATATAGGGGGTGTACAGTATACAGATATAGGGGTGGATGGTATACAGATATAGGGTGTGTACAGTATACAGATATAGGGGGTGGATGGTATACATATATAGGGGGTGGGTGGTATACAGATATAGAGGGTGTATGTTATACAGATATAGGGGTGGATGTTATACAGATATAGGGGGTGTACAGTATACAGATATAGGGGTGGATGGTATACAGATATAGAGGGTGGATGTTATACAGATATAGGGGGTGTATGGTATACAGATATAGGGGGTGTATGGTATACAGATATAGGGGGTGTATGGTATACAGATATAGGGGGTGTATGTTATACAGATATAGGGGGTGGATGGTATACAGATATAGGGTGTGTACAGTATACAGATATAGGGGTGGATGGTATACAGATATAGGGTGTGTACAGTATACAGATATAGGGGGTGGATGGTATACAGATATAGGGTGTGGATGGTATACAGATATAGGTGGTGGATGGTATACAGATATAGGGGGTGTATGTTATACAGATATAGGGGATGGATGGTATACAGATATAGGGGGTGTATGGTATACAGATATAGGGGGTGTATAATATACATATATAGGGGGTGGATGGTATACAGACATAGGGGGTGTATGGTATACAGATATAGGGGGTGTATGGTATACAGATATAGGGGGTGTATGTTATACAGATATAGGGGGTGGGTGGTATACAGATATAGGGGGTGGATGGTATACAGATATAGGGGGTGGATGGTATACAGATATAGGGGGTGTATGTTATACAGATATAGGGGTGGATGTTATACAGATATAGGGGGTGTATGATATACATATATAGGGGGTGGGTGGTATACAGATATAGAGGGTGTATGTTATACAGATATAGGGGTGGATGTTATACAGATATAGGGGGTGTATGGTATACAGATATAGGGGTGGATGGTATACAGATATAGGGGTGGATGTTATACAGATATAGGGGGTGTACAGTATACAGATATAGGGGTGGATGGTATACAGATATAGGGGTGGATGGTATACAGATATAGAGGGTGGATGTTATACAGATATAGGGGGTGTATGGTATACAGATATAGGGGGTGTATGGTATACAGATATAGGGGGTGTATGGTATACAGATATAGGGGGTGTATGTTATACAGATATAGGGGGTGGATGGTATACAGATATAGGGTGTGTACAGTATACAGATATAGGGGTGGATGGTATACAGATATAGGGTGTGTACAGTATACAGATATAGGGGGTGGATGGTATACAGATATAGGGTGTGGATGGTATACAGATATAGGTGGTGGATGGTATACAGATATAGGGGGTGTATGTTATACAGATATAGGGGATGGATGGTATACAGATATAGGGGGTGTATGGTATACCGATATAGGGGGTGTATAATATACATATATAGGGGGTGGATGGTATACAGACATAGGGGGTGTATGGTATACAGATATAGGGGGTGTATGGTATACAGATATAGGGGGTGTATGTTATACAGATATAGGGGGTGGGTGGTATACAGATATAGGGGGTGGATGGTATACAGATATAGGGGGTGGATGGTATACAGATATAGGGGGTGGATGGTATACAGATATAGGGGTAGATGGTATACAGATATAGGGGGTGGATGGTATACAGATATAGGGGGTGTATGGTATACAGATATAGGGGGTGTATGGTATACAGATATAGGAGGTGTATGGTATACAGATATAGGAGGTGTATGGTATACAGATCTAGGGGGTGGATGGTATACAGATATAGGAGGTGTATGGCATACAGATATAGGGGGTGTATGGTATACAGATATAGGGGGTGGATGGTATACAGATATAGGGGGTGTATGGTATACAGATATAGGGGTGTATGTTATACAGATATAGGGGGTGTATGTTATACAGATAAAGGGAGTGTATGGTATACAGATATAGGGGTTGTATGGTATACAGATATAGGGGGTGTATGTTATACAGATATAGAGGGTGTATGTTATACAGATATAGGGGGTGGATGGTATACAGATATAGGAGGTGTATGGCATACAGATATAGGGGGTGGATGGTATACGTATATAGGGGGTGTCGATGGTATACAGATATAGGGGGTGTATGGTATACAGATATAGGGTGTGTACAGTATACAGATATAGGGGGTGGATGGTATACAGACATAGGTGGTGGATGGTATACGTATAAAGGGGGTGTCGATGGTATACAGATATAGGGGTGGATGGTATACAGATATAGGGTGTGTACAGTATACAGATATAGGGTAGGATGGTATACAGATATAGGGGTGGATGGTATACAGATATAGGGTGTGTACAGTATACAGATATAGGGTAGGATGGTATACAGATATAGGGGGTGGATGGTATACAGTTATAGGGGGTGTATGATATACAGATATAGGGGGTGGATGGTATACAGATATAGGTGGTGGATAGTATACAGATATAGGGGTGTATGATATACAGATATAGGGGGTGGATGGTATACAGATATAGGGTGTGGATGGTATACAGATATAGGGGGTGGATGGTATACAGATATAGGAGGTGTATGGTATACAGTTATAGGGGTGAATGGTATACATATATAGGGGTGGATGGTATACAGATATAGGGGGTGGATGGTATACAGATATAGGGGGTGGATGGTATACAGATATAGGGGGTGTATAATATACATATATAGGGGGTGGATGGTATACAGATATAGGGGTGTATGGTATACAGATATAGGAGGTGTATGGTATACAGATATAGGGGGTGGATGGTATACAGATATAGGGGGTGGATTGTATACAGATATAGGGGTGGGTGGTATACAGATATACGGTGGGGATGGTATACAGATAGAGGGGGTGGATGGTATACAGATATAAGAGGTGTATGGCATACAGATATAGGGGGTAGATGGTATACATATATAGGGGTGGATGGTATACAGATATAGGGGGTGTATGGTATACAGATATAGGGGGTGGGTGGTATACAGATATAGGGGTGGATGGTATACAGATATAGGGGTGGATGTTATACAGATATAGGGGGTGTACAGTATACAGATATAGGGGTGGATGGTATACAGATATAGGGGGTGGATGGTATACAGATATAGGGTGTGTACAGTATACAGATATAGGGGGTGTATGTTATACAGATATAGGGGTGGATGGTATACAGATATAGGGTGTGTACAGTATACAGATATAGGGGTGGATGGTATACAGATATAGGGGGTAGATGGTATACAGATATAGGGTGTGTACAGTATACAGATATAGGGGGTGGATGGTATACAGATATAGGAGGTGTATGGCATACAGATATAGGGGGTGGATGGTATACAGATATAGGGGGTGTATGTTATACAGATATAGGGTGTGTACAGTATACAGATATAGGGGGTGGATGGTATACAGATATAGGGGTGGATGGTATACAGATATAGGGGTGGATGGTATATAGATATAGGGTGTGTACAGTATACAGATATAGGGGGTAGATGGTATACAGAAATAGGGGGTGGATGGTATACAGATATAGGGGGTGGATGGTATACAGATATAGGATGTGTACAGTATACAGATATAGGGGGTGGATGGTATACAGATATAGGGTAGGATGGTATACAGATATAGGGGGTGGATGGCATACAGATATAGGGGGTGTATGTTATACAGATATAGGGGTTGGGTGGTATACAGATATAGGGGTGGATGGTATACAGATATAGGGGGTGGATGGTATACAGATATAGGGGGTGGATGGTATACAGATATAGGGTGTGTACAGTATACAAATATAGGGGGTAGATGGTATACAGATATATGACCAAGTTTAAATACAGGAAAAAGCCAATAACATAATTTAGACATACCTCCCAACATTTGTGAAAAGGAAAGAGGGACAAAATGGCGGCACGTGTAGCGTGCTGCGGCGATCCCCCTAAGCCACACCCCCAATCACTCCCTGGCCACGCCCCAAATTTTAGCCATATTAAAATAATAAAAATCATCTCAATAAAAAAAAAAAAAATTATCCTCATTGGGATTTGAACCCAGAACCTGCAGTGTCCATGTACATTAATAACACAGCGCCCCAACCCACTGAGCTATAATCTCAGTGACTAACAAGGTAGAGAATTTTGGTAACTAAGAACTATGACTATATACTGCCTTGGTATATAGGGAGGGATCTTCTCAGATTATTGTAATTATTGAGACTATTATTATTATTATTGAGATGATTATTATTATTTTTCCCATTATTAATAATCATCTACATAATAATAAAAATAATAACATTTATAATAATAATAATAGTAATAATAATAGTAGTCTGAATAATTACAATAATAATCTCTGAGAAGATCCCTCTCTATATATCAGTGCATTAGTCTGTATCACAGTGTAACACTGGCTGATAACACTTCTTAGTTACCAGAAATCCTCAGCTCTGTATCACTGGGCTTATAGCTCAGTTAGTTAAGCTCCTGTCTATGGTGCAGAGGGTCCCAGGTTCGAATCTCAGCCTGGCCAAAACTTTATTTAATTTAATTATATAAAGAGCTTGTGTCTGGGGAAGCCCTGGAGACCAAATATGGACAGATGCTGATCTGACCTGATGACGTGGTCCCTGCTCTCCGCTAAGCCGACACTTCTCTGAAAAGGATTCCCTCCCGATGTCTGCTCTGGGGAACCCTAGGAGATGCAGTGACCATATATGGACAGATACTGATCTTAGCTGATGACGTGGTCCCTGCTCTCTCTGCCAAGCCGACACTTCTCTGAGAAGGATTCCCTGCCCGATGTCTGCTCTGGGGAACCCTAGGAGATGCAGTGACCATATATGGACAGATGCTGATCTGAAGCTGATGACGTGGTCCCTGCTCTCAGCTAAGCCCGACACATCTCTGAAAAGGATTCCCTGCCGGATGTCTGCTCTGGGGAACCCTAGGAGATGCAGTGACCATATATGGACAGATACTGATCTGACCTGATGACATGGTCCCTGCTCTCCGCTACCCGACACTTCTCTGAAAAGGATTCCCTCCCGATGTCTGCTCTGGGGAACCCTAGGAGATGCAGTGACCATATATGGACAGATGCTGATCAGACCTGATGACGTGGTCCCTGCTCTCTGCTAAGCCGACACTTCTCTGAAAAGGATTCCCTCCCGATGTCTGCTCTGGGGAACCCTAGGAGATGCAGTGACCATATATGGACAGATGCTGATCTGAAGCTGATGACGTGGTCCCTGCTCTCCTCTAAGCCGACACTTCTCTGAAAAGGATTCCCTGCCTGATGTCTGCTCTGGGGAACCCTAGGAGATGCAGTGACCATATATGGACAGATATTGATCTTAGCTGATGACGTGGTCCCTGCTCTCTCTGCCAAGCCGACACTTCTCTGAAAAGGATTCCCTCCCGATGTCTGCTCTGGGGAACCCTAGGAGATGCAGTGACCATATATGGACAGATACTGATCTGACCTGATGACGTGGTCCCTGCTCTCTCTGCTAAGCCGACACTTCTCTGAAAAGGATTCCCTGCCTGATGTCTGCTCTGGGGAACCCTAGGAGATGCAGTGACCATATATGGACAGATACTGATCTTAGCTGATGACGTGGTCCCTGCTCTCCGCTAAGCTGACACTTCTCTGAAAAGGATTCCCTCCCGATGTCTGCTCTGGGGAACCCTAGGAGATGCAGTGACCATATATGGACAGATGGTGATCTGAAGCTGATGACGTGTCCCTGCTCTCCGCTAAGCCGACACTTCTCTGAAAAGGATTCCCTCCCGATGTCTGCTCTGGGGAACCCTAGGAGATGCAGTGACCATATATGGAGAGATACTGATCTGACCTGATGACGTGGTCCCTGCTCTCTCTGCTAAGCCGACACTTCTCTGAAAAGGATTCCCTGCCTGATGTCTGCTCTGGGGAACCCTAGGAGATGCAGTGACCATATATGGACAGATACTCATCTTAGCTGATGACGTGGTCCCTGCTCTCCGCTAAGCCGACACTTCTCTGAAAAGGATTCCCTGCCCGATGTCTGCTCTGGGGAAGCCTAGGAGATGCAGTGACCATATATGGACAGATGCTGATCTGAAGCTGATGACGTGGTCCCTGCTCTCCGCTAAGCCCGACACTTCTCTGAAAAGGATTCCCTGCCCGATGTCTGCTCTGGGGAACCCTAGGAGATGCAGTGACCATATATGGACAGATACTGATCTGACCTGATGACATGGTCCCTGCTCTCCGCTACCCGACACTTCTCTGAAAAGGATTCCCTCCCGATGTCTGCTCTAGGGAACCCTAGGAGATGCAGTGACCATATATGGACAGATGCTGATCAGACCTGATGACGTGGTCCCTGCTCTCTGCTAAGCCGACACTTCTCTGAAAAGGATTTCCTGCCTGATGTCTGCTCTGGGGAACCCTAGGAGATGCAGTGACCATATATGGACAGATGCTGATCTGAAGCTGATGACGTGGTCCCTGCTCTCCTCTAAGCCGACACTTCTCTGAAAAGGATTCCCTCCCGATGTCTGCTCTGGGGAACCCTAGGAGATGCAGTGACCATATATGGACAAATGCTGATCAGACCTGATGACGTGGTCCCTGGTCTCTCCGCTAACCCGACACTTCTCTGAAAAGGATTCCCTGCCCGATGTCTGCTCTGGGGAACCCTAGGAGATGCAGTGACCATATATGGACAGATACTGATCTTAGCTGATGACGTGGTCCCTGCTCTCTCTGCCAAGCCGACACTTCTCTGAAAAGGATTCCCTGCCTGATGTCTGCTCTGGGGAACCCTAGGAGATGCAGTGACCATATATGGACAGATACTGATCTTAGCTGATGACGTGGTCCCTGCTCTCTCTGCCAAGCCGACACTTCTCTGAAAAGGATTCCCTCCCGATGTCTGCTCTGGGGAACCCTAGGAGATGCAGTGACCATATATGGACAGATACTGATCTGACCTGATGACGTGGTCCCTGCTCTCTCTGCTAAGCCGACACTTCTCTGAAAAGGATTCCCTGCCTGATGTCTGCTCTGGGGAACCCTAGGAGATGCAGTGACCATATATGGACAGATACTGATCTTAGCTGATGACGTGGTCCCTGCTCTCCGCTAAGCCGACACTTCTCTGAAAAGGATTCCCTCCCGATGTCTGCTCTGGGGAACCCTAGGAGATGCAGTGACCATATATGGACAGATACTGATCTGACCTGATGACGTGGTCCCTGCTCTCTCTGCTAAGCCGACACTTCTCTGAAAAGGATTCCCTGCCTGATGTCTGCTCTGGGGAACCCTAGGAGATGCAGTGACCATATATGGACAGATGCTGATCTGAAGCTGATGACGTGGTCCCTGCTCTCAGCTAAGCCGACACTTCTCTGAAAAGGATTCCCTGCCCGATGTCTGCTCTGGGGAAGCCTAGGAGATGCAGTGACCATATATGGACAGATGCTGATCTGACCTGATGACGTGGTCCCTGCTCTCTCTGCCAAGCCGACACTTCTCTGAAAAGGATTCCCTCCCGATGTCTGCTCTGGGGAACCCTAGGAGATGCAGTGACCATATATGGACAGATGCTGATCTGACCTGATGACGTGGTCCCTGCTCTCCGCTAAGCCCGACACTTCTCTGAAAAGGATTCCCTCCCGATGTCTGCTCTGGGGAAGCCTAGGAGATGCAGTGACCATATATGGACAGATGCTGATCTGAGCTGATGACGTGGTCCCTGCTCTCTCCGCTAAGCCCGACACTTCTCTGAAAAGGATTCCCTGCCCGATGTCTGCTCTGGGGAACCCTAGGAGATGCAGTGACCATATATGGACAGATGGTGATCTAAACCTGATGACGTGGTCCCTGCTCTCCGCTAAGCCCGACACTTCTCTGAAAAGGATTCCCTCCCGATGTCTGTAGAAGCCATTCTGTACTGTGAGTTCAGACTTTCAAAGTATTTACTATGCGGACACAGCGCCGGGACACAGCGGGACCTGGGGGGAGAATCCGTGACAAGCTCATAGCTGCCCGTGACGCGGGGCAGGGGTACGAAAAACGGGAAAGTCCCGTCAAAATCGGGACAGTTGGGAGCTATGATTTAGAGGACACCTGTCATCAGCTCTGCCACTAGTCCTGTCAACTCTACCTGCTGGAGCAGCTCACAAGGATCCATCCCAGCCTTTATCCAGGCAATTCACACATTAATCATTGTAAAATCATCTATTCTTTATTATGTAAATAAGGCTGTCACATGGTCAGAGGCAGTGATGTTACCCCTCCCCTCTCCTCCCCCTGCATATGCCTGTGTGTAATGTATAGTAAAGCATTGCTGGTGTGTGTGCTTTACCTGCTGACATGCTGCATCCTCCTAATGTTCTGCTATATCATGGCTGCAGCCTGGAGCTGTTGTATCTCTCCTATATACACACAGGTTGCAGGGGGCGCCAGCACCAGGGAGAACATGGAGGAGCCATTACACCATTATACCTGATACCATTATACAGGCTGTCAGTCATATGTATAGGAGTATCTCATACACACACAGGCTGCAGGGGGCGCCAGCACCAGGAGTGTCACATCATTATACAGGCTGTCAGTCATGTGTATAGAAGTATCTCATACACACACAGGCTGCAGGGGGCGCCAGCACCAGGAGTGTCACATCATTATACAGGCTGTCAGTCATATGTATAGAAGTATCTCATACACACACAGGCTGCAGGGGGCGCCAGCACCAGGAGGGTCACATCATTATACGGCTATCAGTCATGTGTATAGGAGTATCTCATACACACACAGGCTGCAGGGGGCGCCAGCACCAGGAGGGCCACATCATTATACGGCTATCAGTCATGTGTATAGGAGTATCTCATACACACACAGGCTGCAGGGGGTGCCAGCACCAGGAGTCTCACATCATTATACAGGCTGTGAGTCATGTGTATATGAGTATCTCATACACACACAGGCTGCAGGGGGCACCAGCACCAGGAGGGTCACATTATTATACAGGCTATCAGTCATGTGTATAAGAGTATCTCATACACACACAGGCTGCACAGGGCGCCAGCACCAGGAGTGTCACATCATTACACAGGCTATAAGTCATGTGTATAGGAGTATCTCATACACACACAGGCTGCAGGGGCACCAGGACTGTCACACAACTATACAGACTGTTAGTCATGTGTATAGGAGTATCTCATACACACACAGGCTGCAGGGGGTGCCAGCACCAGGAGGGTCACATCATTACACAGGCTGTCAGTCATGTGTATAGGAGTATCTCATACACACAGGCTGCAGGGGCGCCAGCACCAGGAGGGTCACATCATTATACAGGCTGTCAGTCATGTGTATAGGAGTATCTCATACACACACAGGCTGCAGGGGGCACCAGGAGTGTCACACAATTATACAGACTGTTAGTCATGTGTATAGGAGTATCTCATACACACACAGGATGCAGGAGGTGCCAGCACAAAGAGGGTCACATCTTTATACCGGCTGTCAGTCATGTGTATAGGAGTTTCTCATACACACACAGGCTGCAGGGGGCGCCAGCACCAGGAGTGTCACATCATTATACAGGCTGTCTGTCATGTGTATAGGAGTATCTCATACACACACACAGGCTGCAGGGGGCGCTAGCACCAGGAGTGTCACATCATTATACAGGCTGTCAGTCATGTGTATAGGAGTATCTCATACACACACAGGCTGCAGGGGGCGCCAGCACCAGGAGTGTCACATCATTATACAGGCTGTCAGTCATGTGTATAGGAGTTTCTCATACACACACAGGCTGCAGGGGGCGCCAGCACCAGGAGTGTTACATCATTATACAGGCTGTCAGTCATGTGTATAGGAGTATCTCATACACACACACAGGCTGCAGGGGGCGCCAGCACCAGGAGTGTCACATCATTATACAGGCTGTCAGTCATGTGTATAGGAGTATCTCATACACACAGGCTGCAGGGGCGCCAGCACCAGGAGGGTCACATCATTATACAGGCTGTCAGTCATGTGTATAGGAGTATCTCAAACACACACAGGCTGCAGGCTGACACCAGGAGTGTCACATCATTATACAGGCTGTCTGTCATGTGTATAGGAGTATCTCATACACACACACAGGCTGCAGGGGGCGCCAGCACCAGGAGTGTCACATCATTATACAGGCTGTCAGTCATGTGTATAGGAGTATCTCATACACACACAGGCTGCAGGGGGCGCCAGCACCAGGAGGGTCACATCATTATACAGGCTGTCAGTCATGTGTATAGGAGTTTCTCATACACACACAGGCTGCAGGGGGCGCCAGCACCAGGAGGGTCACATCATTATACAGGCTGTCAGTCATGTGTATAGGAGTATCTCATACACACACACAGGCTGCAGGGGGCGCCAGCACCAGGAGGGTCACATCATTATACAGGCTGTCAGTCATGTGTATAGGAGTATCTCATACACACACAGGCTGCAGGGGGCGCCAGCACCAGGAGGGTCACATCATTATACAGGCTGTCAGTCATGTGTATAGGAGTATCTCATACACACACACAGGCTGCAGGGGGCGCCAGCACCAGGAGGGTCACATCATTATACAGGCTGTCAGTCATGTGTATAGGAGTTTCTCATACACACAGGCTGCAGGGGGCACCAGCACCAGGAGGGTCACATCATTATACAGGCTGTCAGTCATGTGTATAGGAGTATCTCATACACACACACAGGCTGCAGGGGGCGCCAGCACCAGGAGGGTCACATCATTATACAGGCTGTCAGTCATGTGTATAGGAGTATCTCATACACACACAGGCTGCAGGGGGCGCCAGCACCAGGAGGGTCACATCATTATACAGGCTGTCAGTCATGTGTATAGGAGTATCTCATACACACACACAGGCTGCAGGGGGCGCCAGCACCAGGAGGGTCACATCATTATACAGGCTGTCAGTCATGTGTATAGGAGTATCTCATACACACACACAGGCTGCAGGGGGCGCCAGCACCAGGAGTGTCACATCATTATACAGGCTGTCAGTCATGTGTATAGGAGTATCTCATACACACAGGCTGCAGGGGCGCCAGCACCAGGAGGGTCACATCATTATACAGGCTGTCAGTCATGTGTATAGGAGTATCTCAAACACACACAGGCTGCAGGGGGCGCCAGCACCAGGAGTGTCACATCATTACACAGGCTATAAGTCATGTGTATAGGAGTATCTCATACACACAGGCTGCAGGGGCGCCAGCACCAGGAGTGTCACATCATTATACAGGCTGTCAGTCATGTGTATAGGAGTATCTCATACACACAGGCTGCAGGGGGCGCCAGCACCAGGAGGGTCACATCATTATACAGGCTGTCAGTCATGTGTATAGGAGTTTCTCATACACACACAGGCTGCAGGGGGCGCCAGCACCAGGAGGGTCACATCATTATACAGGCTGTCAGTCATGTGTATAGGAGTATCTCATACACACACACAGGCTGCAGGGGGCGCCAGCACCAGGAGGGTCACATCATTATACAGGCTGTCAGTCATGTGTATAGGAGTATCTCATACACACACAGGCTGCAGGGGGCGCCAGCACCAGGAGGGTCACATCATTATACAGGCTGTCAGTCATGTGTATAGGAGTATCTCATACACACACACAGGCTGCAGGGGGCGCCAGCACCAGGAGGGTCACATCATTATACAGGCTGTCAGTCATGTGTATAGGAGTTTCTCATACACACAGGCTGCAGGGGGCGCCAGCACCAGGAGTGTCACATCATTATACAGGCTGTCAGTCATGTGTATAGGAGTATCTCATACACACAGGCTGCAGGGGGCACCAGCACCAGGAGGGTCACATCATTATACAGGCTGTCAGTCATGTGTATAGGAGTATCTCATACACACACACAGGCTGCAGGGGGCGCCAGCACCAGGAGGGTCACATCATTATACAGGCTGTCAGTCATGTGTATAGGAGTATCTCATACACACACAGGCTGCAGGGGGCGCCAGCACCAGGAGGGTCACATCATTATACAGGCTGTCAGTCATGTGTATAGGAGTATCTCATACACACACACAGGCTGCAGGGGGCGCCAGCACCAGGAGGGTCACATCATTATACAGGCTGTCAGTCATGTGTATAGGAGTATCTCATACACACACAGGCTGCAGGGGGCGCCAGCACCAGGAGGGTCACATCATTATACAGGCTGTCAGTCATGTGTATAGGAGTATCTCATACACACACACAGGCTGCAGGGGGCGCCAGCACCAGGAGGGTCACATCATTATACAGGCTGTCAGTCAAGCACTGGGGTTGTGGCTGACTCATTGGACATTTCACAGGTCATTTGCATACAGCTTTAGGACCTCATTGCTTAAGTTTTCAGGCATGTAGAGGGACAATGAAGGGATAGGGCCGATGCTTTCTGATAGCAGTTTATGAAAATACATTTAGTTTAGGAGGTTCCTTTGCCTGACAGGTTCTCTTTAAGCCAGACTCTCTTTAAGTAAAACAGAACTGTGAGCACTGCTCTGGTTGTAACTAGAGAATAAGACAAGTTGCAGGGGAACTGTGAGCACTGCTCTGGTTGTAACTAGAGAATAAGACAAGTTGCAGGGGAACTGTGAGCACTGCTTTGGTTGTAACTAGAGAATAAGACAAGCTGCAGGGGAACTGTGAGTATTGCTCTGGTTGTAACTAGAGAATAAGACAAGCTGCAGGGGAACTGTGAGTATTGCTCTGGTTGTAACTAGAGAATAAGACAAGCTGCAGGGGAACTGTGAGCACTGCTTTGGTTGTAACTAGAGCATAAGACAAGCTGCAGGAGAACTGTGAGCACTGCTCTGGTTGTAACTAGAACATAAGACAAGCTGCAGGAGAACTGTGAGTACTGCTCTGGTTGTAACTAGAGCATAAGACAAGCTGCAGGGGAACTGTGAGCACTGGTCTGGTTGTAACTAGAGCATAAGACAAGCTGCAGGGGAACTGTGAGCACTGCTCTGGTTGTAACTAGAGAATAAGACAAGCTGCAGGGGAACTGTGACACTGCTCTGGTGGTAACTAGAGCATAACACAAGCTGCAGGAGAACTGTGAGCACTGCTCTGGGGGTAACTAAAGCAATAGACAAGCTGCAGGAGAACTGTAAGCACTGCTCTGGTTGTAACTAGAGCATAAGACAAGCTGCAGCAGAACTGTGAGCACCGCTCTGGTTGTAACTAGAGGATAAGACAAGCTGCAGCAGAACTGAATGTGACTAGAGAATACACCTCATTATACATGGTTATGTGCCTGTATCCTTGTGGTTGTGGAGTATTAGGAACATTTGGGGGGTGGTCCGGGGGTCCGCTGCCTCTCTCCTCTGGATCGGAGCCAGGGCTACGAGTTTCCATCTCTTCTGTGAGTTGCTCTGGTAACTGAGATCCTTCCTGCAGAAGACTCCGCACTGCCCCTCCTCGTCCTGCTGGGGGCGCTCACACCACACAGTGTCATCTGTTTGTATCCCCCTCTGGGGCACATTCACTTACAGGGTCACCGGAGTTCACTGGAGCGTGCGCCCGATATCCTGCGCGTGTCGCCATCTTTTTTGTGGTGCATATTAAACATGGGGCGTGCAACACAATTTGAAAAGTAAATCCCAAGCTCGGTCCAAATCAGTCGGACCGTCTGTTCTGAGCTTGTAGGTGCGTGTCCTCACACTGCTGTGCTCTGTGCTAGTGGGTGCGTGTCCTCACACTGCTGTGTTCTGAGCTTGTGGGTGCGTGTCCTCACACTGCTGTGTTCTGTGCTAGTGGGTGCGTGTCCTCACACTGCTGTGTTCTGAGCTTGTGGGTGCGTGTCCTCACACTGCTGTGTTCTGTGCTTGTGGGTGCGTGTCCTCACACTGCTGTGTTCTGTGCTTGTGGGTGCGTGTCCTCACACTGCTGTGTTCTGAGCTTGTGGGTGCGTGTCCTCACAATGCTGTGCTCTGTGCTAGTGGGTGCGTGTCCTCACACTGCTGTGTTCTGAGCTTGTGGGTGCGTGTCCTCACACTGCTGTGTTCTGTGCTTGTGGGTGCGTGTCCTCACACTGCTGTGTTCTGAGCTTGTGGGTGCGTGTCCTCACACTGCTGTGCTCTGTGCTAGTGGGTGCGTGTCCTCACACTGCTGTGTTCTGAGCTTGTGGGTGCGTGTCCTCACACTGCTGTGTTCTGTGCTAGTGGGTGCGTGTCCTCACACTGCTGTGTTCTGAGCTTGTGGGTGCGTATCCTCACACTGCTGTGTTCTGTGCTTGTGGGTGCGTGTCCTCACACTGCTGTGTTCTGTGCTTGTGGGTGCGTGTCCTCACACTGCTGTGTTCTGAGCTTGTGGGTGCGTGTCCTCACAATGCTGTGCTCTGTGCTAGTGGGTGCGTGTCCTCACACTGCTGTGTTCTGAGCTTGTGGGTGCGTGTCCTCACACTGCTGTGTTCTGTGCTTGTGGGTGCGTGTCCTCACACTGCTGTGTTCTGTGCTTGTGGGTGCGTGTCCTCACACTGCTGTGTTCTGTGCTTGTGGGTGCGTGTCCTCACACTGCTGTGTTCTGTGCTTGTGGGTGCGTGTCCTCACACTGCTGTGTTCTGAGCTTGTGGGTGCGTGTCCTCACAATGCTGTGCTCTGTGCTAGTGGGTGCGTGTCCTCACACTGCTGTGTTCTGAGCTTGTGGGTGCGTGTCCTCACACTGCTGTGTTCTGAGCTTGTGGGTGCGTGTCCTCACAATGCTGTGCTCTGTGCTAGTGGGTGCGTGTCCTCACACTGCTGTGTTCTGAGCTTGTGGGTGCGTGTCCTCACACTGCTGTGTTCTGAGCTTGTGGGTGCGTGTCCTCACACTGCTGTGTTCTGAGCTTGTGGGTGCGTGTCCTCACACTGCTGTGTTCTGAGCTTGTGGGTGCGTGTCCTCACACTGCTGTGTTCTGAGCTTGTAGGTGCGTGTCCTCACACTGCTGTGTTCTGAGCTTGTGGGTGCGTGTCCTCACACTGCTGTGTTCTGAGCTTGTGGGTGCGTGTCCTCACACTGCTGTGTTCTGTGCTAGTGGGTGCGTGTCCTCACACTGCTGTGTTCTGAGCTTGTGGGTGCGTGTCCTCACACTGCTGTGTTCTGAGCTTGTGGGTGCGTGTCCTCACACTGCTGTGTTCTGAGCTTGTGGGTGCGTGTCCTCACACTGCTGTGTTCTGTGCTTGTGGGTGCGTGTCCTCACACTGCTGTGTTCTGAGCTTGTGGGTGCGTGTCCTCACACTGCTGTGTTCTGAGCTTGTGGGTGCGTGTCCTCACAATGCTGTGTTCTGAGCTTGTGGGTGCGTGTCCTCACACTGCTGTGTTCTGTGCTAGTGGGTGCGGGTCCTCACACTGCTGTGTTCTGTGCTAGTGGGTGTGTGTCCTTACACTGCTGTGCTCTGTGCCCCTGCAGCCACTGTTATATATGGGTACAATGGGACGAGATCTCTATAGGGTCTGAGACATTTGTGGAGCGGCTGCACTTTTCTAGACACCGCAAAATATTCTGCACATAAAGGGAAGTCCAGAGTTCAGTCTGACCGTGCACCACATTTACTATAAAAGGTGCACCCCCTGCACATAGTACACCCCCTGCACATAGTACACCCCCCTGCACATAGTACACCCCCCTGCACATAGTACACACCCCCTGCACATAGTACACACCCCCTGCACATAGCACACACCCCCTGCACATAGCACACACCCCCTGCACATAGTACACACGCCCTGAACATAGTACACACGCCCTGAACATAGTACACCCCCTGCACATAGTACACACCCCTGCACATAGTACACCCCCCCTGCACATAGTACACCCCCCCTGCACATAGTACACCTCCTGCACATAGTACACCTCCTGCACATAGTACAAACCCTGCACATAGTACACACCTCCTGCACATAGTACACACTGCACATAGTACACCTCCTGCACATAGTACAAACCCTGCACATAGTACACACCTCCTGCACATAGTACACACCCCTTGCACATAGTACAAACCCTGCACATAGAACACCCCCTGCACATGGTGCACCCCCTGCACATAGTACACACCTCCTGCACATAGTACAAACCCTGCACATAGTACACACTGCACATAGTACACACCTCCTGCACATAGTACACACTGCACATAGTACACACCTCCTGCACATAGTACACACCCCCTGCACATAGAACACCCCCTGCACATGGTGCACCCCCTGCCCATGGTGCACCCCCTGCACATGGTACAAACCCTGCACATGGTGCACCCCCTGCACATGGTACAAACCCTGCACATAGAACACCCCCTGCACATAGAACACCCCTGCACATGGTGCACCCCCTGCACATAGTAAACCCCCGCCCTGCACATAGTACACCCCCCCCGCACATAGTACACCCCCTGCACATAGCACACACCCTGCACATAGCACACACCCTGCACATAGTACACCCCCCCTGCACATAGTACACCCTGCACATAGTACACCCCCCCTGCACATAGTACACCCCCTGCACATAGTACACCCCCTGCACATAGTACACCCCCTGCACATAGTACACCCCCCCTGCACATAGTACACCCCCCCTGCACATAGTACACCCCCCCTGCACATAGCACACACCCCCCCGCACATAGTACACCCCCCTGCACATAGTACACACCCCCTGCACATAGTACACAGGACACTGCACATAGTACACACTGCACAAAGTACACACCCCCTGCACATAGTACACACCCCCTGCACATAATACACACCCCCTGCACATAGTACACACCCCCTGCACATAGTACACACCCCCTGCACATACTACACACGGCACATAGTACACACCCCCTGCACATAGCACATCCCCTGCACATAGTACACCCCCTGCACATAGTACACACCCTGCACATAGTACACACCCTGCACATAGTACACACCCTGCACATAGTACACACCCCTGCACATAGTACACACCCCTGCACATAGTACACACCCCTGCACATAGTACACACCCCTGCACATAGTACACACCCCTGCACATAGTACACACCCCTGCACATAGTACACACCCCTGCACATAGTACACACCCCTGCACATAGTGCACACCCCTGCACATAGTACACACCCCTGCACATAGTACACACCCCTGCACATAGTACACACCCCTGCACATAGTACACACCACCTGCACATAGTACACACCACCTGCACATAGCACACCCCCTGCACATAGCACACCCCCTGCACATAGTACACCCCCTGCACATAGTACACACCCTGCACATAGTACACACCCTGCACATAGTACACACCCTGCACATAGTACACACCCTGCACATAGTACACACCCCCTGCACATAGTACACAGGACACTGCACATAGTACACAGGACACTGCACATAGTACACACCCCCTGCACATAGTACACACCCTGCACATAGTACACATCCCCTGCACATAGTACACAGGACCCCTGCATATAGTACACCCTGCACATAGTACACAGGACACTGCACATAGCACACAGGACCCCTGCACATAGTACACCCTGCACATAATACACCCCCCCTGCACATAGTACACACCAAGCACATAGTACACAGGTCCCTGCACATAGTACACAGGACACTACATATAGTACACAGGACCTTGCACATAGTACACAATGCACATAGTACACAGGGCACTGCACATAGTACACAGGACACTACACATAGTACACACTGCACATAGTACACAGGACCCTGCACATAGTACACCCCCCCTGCACATAGTACACCCCCCTGCACATAGTACACACCCTGCACATAGTACACACCCTGCACATAGTACACACCCCCTGCACATAGTACACACCCTGCACATAGTACACCACCTGCACATAGTACACCACCTGCACATAGTACACCCCCTGCACATAGTACACCCCCTGCACACAGTACACCCCCTGCACACAGTACACCCCCTGCACATAGTACACCACCTGCACATAGTACACCACCTGCACATAGTACACACACTGCACATAGTACACACACTGCACATAGTACACACCCTGCACATAGTACACACCCTGCACATAGTACACACTGCACATAGTACACACTGCACATAGTACACACTGCACATAGTACCTCCCCTGCACATAGTACACCCTGCACATAGTACACACCCCCTGCACATAGTACACACTGCACATAGTACACCCCCTGCACATAGTACACACTGCACATAGTACACAGGGCACTGCACATAGTACACACTGCACATAGTACACACCCCCTGCACATAGTACACACCCCCTGCACATAGTACACACTGCACATAGTACACCCCCTGCACATAGTACACCCCCTGCACATAGTACACCCCCTGCACATAGTACACACCCCCTGCACATAGTACACAGGACACTGCACATAGTACACCCCCTGCACATAGTACACACTACACATAGTACACCCCCTGCGCATAGTACACCCCCTGCACATAGTACACCCCCTGCACATAGTACACCCCCTGCACATAGTACACAGGACACTGCACATAGTACACAGGACCCTGCACATAGTACACACCCTGCACATAGTACACCCTGCACATAGTACACCCTGCACATAGTACACCCCCTGCACATAGTACACCCCCTGCACATAGTACACCCTGTACTATTCTTAGTAAATGTGTCCCATGTACTGGAATGTCATGACTCGGCTCCCAGCCTCTCGGGTACCAGGCAGGGGGAGGGGAAGAGTGAGTGGGCAGAGCGAGAGTGGAGATGAGGGTGCGTGGGAAGCGTGCGATGCGGGGTCTCCATGGAAACACGAAGCACAGAGGCTGCAGCCTATCACTATCACTAACCCTGGATGGCTCCAAGATGGACCAGTGTAGTGACCTACAGACCCAGGACCGGACCCCTGTCCTGCCCTCAGGATCACCGCACCGGACCCCTGTCCTGCCCTCAGGATCACCGCACCGGACCCCTGTCCTGCCCTCAGGATCACCGCACCGGACCCCTGTCCTGCCCTCAGGATCAACGCACCGGACCCCTGTCCTGCCCTCAGGATCACCGCACCAGACCCCTGTCCTGCCCTCAGGATCACCGCACCAGACCCCTGTCCTGCCCTCAGGATCACCGCACCAGACCCCTGTCCTGCCCTCAGGATCAACGCACCGGACCCCTGTCCTGCCCTCAGGATCAACGCACCGGACCCCTGTCCTGCCCTCAGGATCAACGCACCGGACCCCTGTCCTGCCCTCAGGATCAACGCACCGGACCCCTGTCCTGCCTTCAGGATCACCGCACCGGACCCCTGTCCTGCCCTCACGATCACCATACCGGACCCCTGTCCTGCCCCCAGGATCACCGCACCGGACCCCTACCCTCAGGATTACCGCACCGGACCCCTGTCCTGCCCTCACGATCACCATACCGGACCCCTGTCCTGCCCCCAGGATCACCGCACCGGACCCCTACCCTCAGAATTACCGCACCGGACCCCTGTCCTGCCCTCAGGATCACCGCACCGGACCCCTACCCTCAGGATTACCGCACCGGACCCCTGTCCTGTCCTCAGGATCAACGCACCGGACCCCTGTCCTGCCCTCAGGATCACCGCACCGGACCCCTGCCCTGCCCTCAGGATCACCGCACCGGACCCCTGTCCTGCCCTCACGATCACCGCACCGGACCCCTGTCCTGCCCCCAGGATCACCGCACCGGACCCCTACCCTCAGAATTACCGCACCGGACCCCTGTCCTGCCCTCAGGATCACCGCACCGGACCCCTGCCCTCAGGATCACCGCACCGGACCCCTGTCCTCAGGATCACCGCACCGGACCCCTGTCCTGTCCTCAGGATCACCGCACCGGACCCCTGTCCTCAGGATCACCGCACCGGACCCCTGCCCTCAGGATCAATGCACCGGACCCCTGTCCTGCCCTCAGGATCAACGCACCGGACCCCTGTCCTCAGGATCACCGCACCGGACCCCTGCCCTGCCCTCAGGATCACCGCACCGGACCCCTGTCCTGCCCCCAGGATCACCGCACCGGACCCCTGTCCTCAGGATCAATGCACCGGACCCCTGTCCTCCCCCCAGGATCCCCGCACCGGACCCCTGTCCTGCCCCCAGGATCACCGCACCGGACCCCTGTCCTGCCCCCAGGATCACCGCACCGGACCCCTGTCCTGCCCCCAGGATCACCGCACCGGACCCCAGTCCTGCCCCCAGGATCACCGCACCGGACCACTACCCTCAGGATTACCGTACCGGACCCCTGTCCTGCCCTCAGGATCACCGCACCGGACCCCTGTCCTGCCCTCAGGATCACCGCACCGGACCCCTGTCCTCAGGATCAATGCACCGGACCCCTGTCCTGCCCTCAGGATCACCGCACCGGACCCCTACCCTCAGGATTACCGCACCGGACCCCTGTCCTGCCCTCAGGATCACCGCACCGGACCCCTACCCTCAGGATTACCGCACTGGACCCCTGTCCTGTCCTCAGGATCACCGCACCGGACCCCTACCCTAAGGATTACCGCACCGGACCCCTGTCCTGTCCTCAGGATCCCCGCACCGGACCCCTACCCTCAGGATTACCGCACCGGACCCCTGTCCTGCCCTCAGGATCAATGCACCAGACCCCTGTCCTGCCCTCAGGATCAACGCACCGGACCCCTGTCCTGCCCTCAGGATCACCGCACCGGACCCCTGTCCTTCCCTCAAGATCAACGCACCGGACCCCTGTCCTGCCCTCAAGATCAACGCACCGGACCCCTGTCCTGCCCTCAAGATCACCGCACCGGACCCCTATCCTGCCCTCAGGATCACCGCACCGGACCCCTGTCCTGCCCTCAGGATCACCGCACCGGACCCCTGTCCTGCCCTCAGGATTACCGCACCGGACCCCTGTCCTGCCCTCAGGATCACCGCACCGGACCCCTGTCCTGCCCTCAGGATCACCGCACCGGACCCCTGTCCTGCCCTCAGGATCACCGCACCGGACCCCTGTCCTGCCCTCAGGATCACTGCACCGGACCCCTGTCCTGCCCTCAGGATCACCGCACCGGACCCCTGTCCTGCCCTCAGGATCACCGCACCGGACCCCTGTCCTGCCCTCAGGATCACCGCACCGGACCCCTACCCTCAGGATTACCGCACCGGACCCCTGTCCTGTCCTCAGGATCCCCGCACCGGACCCCTGTCCTGCCCTCAGGATCAATGCACCGGACCCCTGTCCTGCCCTCAGGATCACCGCACCGGACCCCTGTCCTGCCCTCAGGATCACCGCACCGGACCCCTGTCCTGCCCTCAGGATCACCGCACCGGACCCCTGTCCTGCCCTCAGGATCACCGCACCGGACCCCTGTCCTGCCCTCAGGATCACCGCACCGGACCCCTGTCCTGCCCTCAGGATCACCGCACCGGACCCCTGTCCTGCCCTCAGGATCACCGCACCGGACCCCTGTCTTCAGGATCAATGCACCGGACCCCTGTCCTGCCCTCAGGATCTCCGCACCGGACCACTACCCTCAGAATTACCGCACCGGACCCCTGTCCTCAGGATCACCGCACCGGACCCCTGTCCTGCCCTCAGGATCACCGCACCGGACCCCTACCCTCAGGATTACCGCACCGGACCCCTACCCTCAGGATCACCGCACCGGACCCCTGTCCTGCCCTCAGGATCACCGCACCGGACCCCTGTCCTCAGGATCCCCGCACCGGACCCCTGTCCTGCCCTCAGGATCAATGCACCGGACCCCTGTCCTGCCCTCAGGATTACCGCACCGGACCCCTGTCCTGCCCCCACGATCACCGCACTGGACCCCTACCCTCAGGATTACCGCACCGGACCCCTGTCCTGCCCTCAGGATCACCGCACCGGACCCCTGTCCTGCCCTCAGGATCACCGCGCCGGACCCCTGTCCTGCCCTCAGGATCACCGCACCGGACCCCTGTCCTGCCCTCAGGATCACCGCACCGGACCCCTGCCCTCAGGATCACCGCACCGGACCCCTGTCCTGCCCTCAGGATCACCGCACCGGACCCCTGTCCTGTCCTCAGGATCCCCGCACCGGACCCCTGTCCTGTCCTCAGGATCCCCGCACCGGACCCCTGTCCTCAGGATCACCGCACCGGACCCCTGCCCTCAGGATCACCGCACCGGACCCCTGTCCTGCCCTCAGGATCAACGCACCGGACCCCTGTCCTGCCCTCAGGATCAACGCACCGGACCCCTGTCCTGCCCTCAGGATCAACGCACCGGCCCCCTGCCCTCAGGATCACCGGACCCCTGCCCTCAGGATCACCGCACCGGACCCCTGTCCTGCCCTCAGGATCACCGCACCGGACCCCTGTCCTGCCCTCAGGATCACCGCACCGGACCCCTGCCCTCAGGATCACCGCACCGGACCCCTGTCCTGCCCTCAGGATCACCGCACCGGACCCCTACCCTCAGGATTACCGCACCGGACCCCTGTCCTCAGGATCACCGCACCGGACCCCTGTCCTGCCCTCAGGATCAACGCACCGGACCCCTGTCCTGCCCTCAAAATCACCGCCCCTGTCCTGCCCTCAGGATCACCGCACCGGACCCCTGTCCTGCCCTCAGGATCACCGCACCGGACCCCTGTCCTGCCCTCAGGATCACCGCACCGGACCCCTACCCTCAGGATCACCGCACCGGACCCCTGTCCTGCCCTCAGGATCAACACGGCTGAGGATCAACCTGTGTGACATCACATGACCAGGGATATACCGAGCCGTGCACCTGTGTGACATCACATGACCAGGGATATGACGAGCCGTGCACCTGTGTGACATCACATGACCAGGGATATGACGAGCCGTGCACCTGTGTGACATCACATGACCAGGGATATGACGAGCCGTGCACCTGTGTGACATCACATGACGAGGGATATAACGAGCCGTGCACCTGTGTGACATCACATGACCAGGGATATAACGAGCCGTGCACCTGTGTGACATCACATGACGAGGGATATAACGAGCCGTGCACCTGTGTGACATCACATGACCAGGGATATAACGAGCCGTGCACCTGTGTGACATCACATGACCAGGGATATAACGAGCCGTGCACCTGTGTGACATCACATGACCAGGGATATAACGAGCCGTGCACCTGTGTGACATCACATGACATGGGATATAACGAGCCGTGCACCTGTGTGACATCACATGACATGGGATATAACGAGCCGTGCACCTGTGTGACATCACATGACCAGGGATATAACGAGCCGTGCACCTGTGTGACATCACATGACCAGGGATATAACAAGCCGTGCACCTGTGTGACATCACATGACCAGGGATATAAGGAGCCGTGCACCTGTGTGACATCACATGACCAGGGATATAACGAGCCGTGCACCTGTGTGACATCACATGACCAGGGATATAACGAGCCGTGCACCTGTGTGATATCACAAGACCAGGGATATAAGGAGCCGTGCACCTGTGTGACATCACATGACATGGAATATAACGAGCCGTGCACCTGTGTGACATCACATGACCAGGGATATGACGAGCCGTGCACCTGTGTGACATCACATGACCAGGGATATAACGAGCCGTGCACCTGTGTGACATCACATGACCAGGGATATAACGAGCCGTGCACCTGTGTGACATCACATGACCAGGGATATAACGAGCCGTGCACCTGTGTGACATCACATGACCAGGGATATAGCAAGCCGTGCACCTGTGTGACATCACATGACCAGGGATATAACGAGCCGTGCACCTGTGTGATATCACATGACCAGGGATATAAGGAGCCGTGCACCTGTGTGACATCACATGACATGGAATATAACGAGCCGTGCACCTGTGTGATATCACATGACCAGGGATATAAGGAGCCGTGCACCTGTGTGACATCACATGACATGGGATATAACGAGCCGTGCACCTGTGTGACATCACATGACCAGGGATATAACGAGCCGTGCACCTGTGTGACATCACATGACCAGGGATATAACGAGCCGTGCACCTGTGTGACACCACATGACATGGGATATAACGAGCCATGCACCTGTGTGACACCACATGACTAGGGATATAACGAGCCGTGCACCTGTGTGACATCACATGACCAGGGATATGACGAGCCCTGCACCTGTGTGACATCACATGACCAGGGATATGACGAGCCCTGCACCTGTGTGACATCACATGACCAGGGATATAACGAGCCGTGCACCTGTGTGACACCACATGACTAGGGATATAACGAGCCGTGCACCTGTGTGACATCACATGACCAGGGATATAATGAGCCGTGCACCTGTGTGACATCACATGACCAGGGATATGACGAGCCCTGCACCTGTGTGACATGTGGGGAGTTGCCCAATATAGTTCAAGGGTTCTATTCATTTCATCTGCAGACATCAAGCTGTCCAGAGAGCACCTCTGCTGGCTGTCAGTGAATTCAGAGGCGAGGACTTCTCCCAGCTGTGTGGGGGGCTTCTGCAGAGTCCTGGGGGCGGAGTCATACCTCATGGATGATAATATATATATATACACATTACTGCCACGATTCAGCTCTGGAGGCGGCCAAATCCCAGGAGAGGGACCGAGGACCGGAGCCAAACCAGGGGGAGGGGGGAATACATGGAGGAGGGGCACAGGATAATACGAGGAGGGGATTTATACATTGGGAAGGGTCAGGAGGGGGAGGGGAGCCCAGAAATAATGTCATGGGAGACACCAGCGCCCCAAACACGGGAAGTGGGTCACCAGCAGGAGAGCACAGAACTGTATCACACAGGAGAGGATGAGATACACAGCTTACCAGGCAGTATCACACAGGAGAGGATTAGATACACAGCTTACCAGGCAGTATCACACAGGAGAGGATTAGAGACACAGTTTACCAGGCAGTATCACACAGGAGAGGATTAGATACACAGTTTACCAGGCAGTATCACACAGGATAGGATTAGATACACAGTTTACCAGGCAGTATCACACAGGAGAGGATTAGATACACAGTTTACCAGGCAGTATCACACAGGATAGGATTAGATACACAGCTCAGCAGACTGTATCACACAGGATACGATTAGATACACAGCACAGCAGACAGTATCACACAGGAGAGGATTAGATACACAGCTCAGCAGTCAGTATCACACAGGAGAGGATTAGATACACGGCTCAGCAGACAGTATCACACAGGATGGGATTAGATACACAGCTCAGCAGTCAGTATCACACAGGAGAGGATTAGATACACAGCTCAGCAGACTGTATCACACAGGATAAGATTAGATACACAGCACAGCAGTCAGTATCACACAGGAGAGGATTAGATACACAGCACAGCAGACAGTATCACACAGGAGAGGATAAGATACACAGCTCAGCAGTCAGTATCACACAGGAGAGGATTAGATACACGGCTCAGCAGACAGTATCACACAGGATGGGATTAGATACACAGCTCAGCAGTCAGTATCACACAGGAGAGGATTAGATACACAGCTCAGCAGGCAGTATCACACAGGATAGGATTAGATACAAAGCTCAGCAGTCAGTATCACACAGGATGGGATTAGATACACAGCTCAGCAGACAGTATCACACAGGAGAGGATTAGATACACAGCTCAGCAGTCAGTATCACACAGGAGAGGATTAGATACACGGCTCAGCAGACAGTATCACACAGGATGGGATTAGATACACAGCTCAGCAGTCAGTATCACACAGGAGAGGATGAGATACACAGTTTACCAGGCAGTATCACACAGGAGAGGATTAGATACACAGTTTACCAGGCAGTATCACACAGGAGAGGATTAGATACACAGTTTACCAGGCAGTATCACACAGGATAGGATTAGATACACAGTTTACCAGGCAGTATCACACAGGAGAGGATTAGATACACAGTTTACCAGGCAGTATCACACAGGATAGGATTAGATACACAGCTCAGCAGACTGTATCACACAGGATACGATTAGATACACAGCACAGCAGACAGTATCACACAGGAGAGGATTAGATACACAGCTCAGCAGTCAGTATCACACAGGAGAGGATTAGATACACGGCTCAGCAGACAGTATCACACAGGATGGGATTAGATACACAGCTCAGCAGTCAGTATCACACAGGAGAGGATTAGATACACAGCTCAGCAGACAGTATCACACAGGATAGGATTAGATACACGGCTCAGCAGACAGTATCACACAGGAGAGGATTAGATACACAGCTCAGCAGTCAGTATCACACAGGAGAGGATTAGATACACAGCTCAGCAGACTGTATCACACAGGATAAGATTAGATACACAGCACAGCAGTCAGTATCACACAGGAGAGGATTAGATACACAGCACAGCAGACAGTATCACACAGGAGAGGATAAGATACACAGCTCAGCAGACAGTATCACACAGGATGGGATTAGATACACAGCTCAGCAGTCAGTATCACACAGGAGAGGATTAGATACACGGCTCAGCAGACAGTATCACACAGGATGGGATTAGATACACAGCTCAGCAGTCAGTATCACACAGGAGAGGATTAGATACACAGCTCAGCAGGCAGTATCACACAGGATAGGATTAGATACAAAGCTCAGCAGTCAGTATCACACAGGATGGGATTAGATACACAGCTCAGCAGACAGTATCACACAGGAGAGGATTAGATACACAGCTCAGCAGTCAGTATCACACAGGAGAGGATTAGATACACGGCTCAGCAGACAGTATCACACAGGATGGGATTAGATACACAGCTCAGCAGTCAGTATCACACAGGAGAGGATTAGATACACGGCTCAGCAGACTGTATCACACAGGATAGGATTAGATACACGGCTCAGCAGAAGTATCACACAGGATAGGATTAGATACACAGCTCAGCAGTCAGTATCACACAGGAGAGGATTAGATACACGGCTCAGCAGACTGTATCACACAGGATAGGATTAGATACACGGCTCAGCAGAAGTATCACACAGGATAGGATTAGATACACAGCTCAGCAGTCAGTATCTCACAGGAGAGGATTAGATACACAGCTCAGCAGACAGTATCACACAGGAGAGGATTAGATACACAGCTCAGCAGTATCACACAGGAGAGGATTAGATACACAGCTCAGCAGTCAGTATCACACAGGAGAGGATTAGATAGACAGCTCAGCAGTATCACACAGGAGAGGATTAGATACACAGCACAGCAGACAGTATCACACAGGATAGGATTAGATACACAGCTCAGCAGGCAGTATCACACAGGAGAGGATTAGATACACAGCTCAGCAGTCAGTATCACACAGGATAGGATTAGATACACGGCTCAGCAGAAGTATCACACAGGATAGGATTAGATACACAGCTCAGCAGTCAGTATCACACAGGAGAGGATTAGATACACAGCTCAGAAGAGTATCACACAGGATAGGATTAGATACAAAGCTCAGCAGTCAGTATCTCACAGGATGGGATTAGATACACAGCTCAGCAGTATCACACAGGATAGGATTAGATACACAGCTCAGCAGTCAGTATCTCACAGGATGGGATTAGATACACAGCTCAGTAGTATCACACAGGAGGGGATTAGATACACAGCTCAGCAGTCAGTATCACACAGGAGAGGATTAGATACACAGCTCAGTAGTATCACACAGGAGAGGATTAGATACACAGCACAGCAGTCAGTATCACACAGGAGAGGATTAGATACACAGCTCAGCAGTCAGTATCACACAGGATAGGATTAGATACGCAGCTCAGCAGTCAGTATCACACAGGAGAGGATTAGATACACAGCTCAGCAGTCAGTATCAAACAGGATAGGATTAGATACACAGCTCAGCAGTATCACACAGGATAGGATTAGATACACAGCTCAGCAGTATCACACAGGATAGGATTAGATACACAGCTCAGCACACAGTATCACACAGGAGAGGATTAGATACACAGCTCAGCAGTCAGTATCACACAGGAGAGGATTAGATACACAGCTCAGCAGTCAGTATCACACAGGATAGGATTAGATACACAGCTCAGCAGTATCACACAGGAGAGGATTAGATACACAGCTCGGCAGACAGTATCACACAGGAGAGGATTAGATACACAGCACAGCAGACAGTATCACACAGGATAGGATTAGATACACAGCTCAGCAGTCAGTATCACACAGGACAGGATTAGATACACAGCTCAGCAGTCAGTATCACACAGGATAGGATTAGATACACAGCTCAGCACACAGTATCACACAGGAGAGGATTAGATACACAGCTCAGCAGTCAGTATCACACAGGAGAGGATTAGATACACAGCTCAGCAGTCAGTATCACACAGGATAGGATTAGATACACAGCTCAGCAGTATCACACAGGAGAGGATTAGATACACAGCTCAGCAGTCAGTATCACACAGGATAGGATTAGATACACAGCTCAGCAGTATCACACAGGATAGGATTAGATATACAGCTCAGCAGTATCACACAGGATAGGATTAGATACACAGCTCAGCAGTATCACACAGGATAGGATTAGATACACAGCTCAGCAGTCAGTATCGCACAGGATGGGATTAGATACACAGCTCAGCAGACAGTATCACACAGGATAGGATTAGATACACAGCTCAGCAGTCAGTATCACACAGGAGAGGATTAGATACACAGCTCAGCAGTCAGTATCACACAGGAGAGGATTAGATACACAGCTCAGCAGTCAGTATCACACAGGATAGGATTAGATACACAGCTCAGCAGTATCACACAGGAGAGGATTAGATACACAGCTCAGCAGACAGTATCACACAGGATAGGATTAGATACACAGCTCAGCAGACAGTATCACACAGGATAGGATTAGATACACAGCTCAGCAGTATCACACAGGGTAGGATTAGATACACGGACCGCGCTGCGCTCTGCCCCTATAGAGAGGTGAAGGTTTCCCAGGCTCTCATCCAGAATATGTGAGTATACGGCACATAACCCCTTCAGTGCTGGAGCCCGTCCGGGGTCCTGGGGGAGCACTTACCACGTACAGCTGCTTCCACAGGGAGGCCCATTCCTGCAACGTGGACGTCACCTCCGTGACAAGAGGGTCTTCCACAGGAACCACAGTCTCATACGGCCTGCGGGGAGAAGACACAGTCACATAAGGCGAGGGATTCATCCGCAGCACCCCAAATACCTGATATCGCTACTACAGGGGAGCAGCACCCCCAAATACCTGATATCGCTACTACAGGGGAGCAGCACCCCAAATACCTGGTACCGTTACTACAGAGGAGCCGCACCCTCAAATACCTGGTACCGTTACTACAGAGGAGCAGCACCCCCAAATACCTGATATCGCTACTACAGAGGAGCCGCACCCCCAAATACCTGATACCGCTACTACAGGGGAGCAGCACCCCCAAATACCTGATATCGCTACTACAGAGGAGCCGCACCCCCAAATACCTGATACCGCTACTACAGGGGAGCAGCACCCCCAAATACCTGATATCGCTACTACAGAGGAGCCGCACCCCCAAATACCTGATACCGCTACTACAGAGGAGCCGCACCCCCAAATACCTGATATCGCTACTACAGAGGAGCCGCACCCCCAAATACCTGATATCGCTACTACAGGGGAGCAGCACCCCCAAATACCTGATACCGCTACTACATAGGAGCCGCACCCCCAAATACCTGATACAGCTACTACAGAGGAGCAGCACCCCCAAATACCTGATATCGCTACTACAGAGGAGCCGCACCCCCAAATACCTGATACCGCTACTACAGAGGAGCCGCACCCCCAAATACCTGATATCGCTACTACAGAGGAGCCGCACCCCCAAATACCTGATATCGCTACTACAGGGGAGCAGCACCCCCAAATACCTGATACCGCTACTACATAGGAGCCGCACCCCCAAATACCTGATACAGCTACTACAGAGGAGCAGCACCCCCAAATACCTGGTACCGCTACTACAGAGGAGCAGCACCCCCAAATACCTGATAGTGTTACTACAGAGGGGCAGCACCCCCAAATACCTGATACCGCTACTACAGAGGAGCAGCACCCCCAAATACCTGGTACCGCTACTACAGGGGAGCAGCACCCCCAAATACCTGATAGTGTTACTACAGAGGAGCCGCACCCCCAAATACCTGATACCGCTACTACAGAGGAGCAGCACCCCCAAATACCTGATAGTGTTACTACAGAGGGGCAGCACCCCCAAATACCTGATACCGCTACTACAGGGGAGCAGCACCCCCAAATACCTGATATCGCTACTACAGGGGAGCAGCACCCCCAAATAACTGGTACCACTACTACAGGGGAGCAGCACCCCCAAATAACTGGTACCACTACTACAGAGGAGCAGCACCCCCAAATAACTGGTACCGCTACTACAGGGGAGCAGCACCCCCAAATACCTGGTACCACTACTACAGAGGAGCAGCTCCCCCAAATACCTGATATCGCTACTACAGGGGAGCAGCACCCCCAAATACCTGATATCGCTACTACAGGGGAGCAGCACCCCCAAATACCTGGTACCACTACTACAGGGGAGCAGCACCCCCAAATACCTGATAGTGTTACTACAGGCGAGCAGCACCCCCAAATACCTGGTAGCGTTACTACAGAGGAGCCGCACCCCCAAATACCTGGTACCGCTACAACAGAGGAGCAGCACCCCCAAATACCTGGTACCGCTACTACAGAGGAGCAGCACCCCCAAATACCTGATACCGCTACTACAGAGGAGCAGCACCCCCAAATACCTGGTACCGCTACTACAGAGGAGCAGCACCCCAAATACCTGATATCACTACTACAGGGGAGCAGCACCCCCAAATAACTGGTACCACTACTACAGGGGAGCAGCACCCCCAAATACCTGATAGTGTTACTACTGAGGAGCAGCACCCCCAAATACCTGGTACCGCTACTACAGAGGAGCAGCTGCCCCAAATACCTGATATCGCTACTACAGGGGAGCAGCACCCCCAAATACCTGGTACCACTACTACAGGGGAGCAGCACCCCCAAATACCTGTTACCGCTACTACAGAGGAGCAGCACCCCCAAATACCTGATACCGCTACTACAGGGGAGCAGCACCCCCAAATACCTGATAGTGTTACTACAGAGGAGCAGCACCCCCAAATACCTGGTACCACTACTACAGAGGAGCAGCACCCCCAAATACCTGATAGTGTTACTACAGAGGAGCAGCACCCCCAAATACCTGGTACCGCTACTACAGAGGAGCAGCACCCCCAAATACCTGATACAGCTACTACAGAGGAGCAGCACCCCCAAATACCTGATACCGCTACTACAGGGGAGCAGCACCCCCAAATACCTGGTACCGCTACTACAGGGGAGCAGCACCCCCAAATACCTGATACCGCTACTAAAGGGGAGCAGCACCCCCAAATACCTGATACCGCTACTAAAGGGGAGCAGCACCCCCAAATACCTGGTACCGCTACTACAGGGGAGCAGCACCCCCAAATACCTGATACCGCTACTAAAGGGGAGCAGCACCCCCAAATACCTGGTACCGCTACTACAGGGGAGCAGCACCCCCAAATACCTGATACCGCTACTAAAGGGGAGCAGCACCCCCAAATACCTGGTACCGCTACTACAGGGGAGCAGCACCCCCAAATACCTGATATCGCTACTACAGGGGAGCAGCACCCCCAAATAACTGGTACCACTACTACAGGGGAGCAGCACCCCCAAATACCTGGTACCACTACTACAGGGGAGCAGCACCCCCAAATACCTGATAGTGTTACTACAGGCGAGCAGCACCCCCAAATACCTGGTAGCGTTACTACAGAGGAGCCGCACCCCCAAATACCTGGTACCGCTACTACAGAGGAGCAGCACCCCCAAATACCTGGTACCGCTACTACAGGGGAGCAGCACCCCCAAATACCTGATAGTGTTACTACAGAGGAGCAGCACCCCCAAATACCTGGTACCGCTACTACAGAGGAGCAGCTCCCCCAAATACCTGATATCACTACTACAGGGGAGCAGCACCCCCAAATACCTGGTACCGCTACTACAGAGGAGCAGCTCCCCCAAATACCTGATATCGCTACTACAGGGGAGCAGCACCCCCAAATACCTTATACCACTACTACAGGGGAGCAGCACCCCCAAATACCTGATAGTGTTACTACAGAGGAGCAGCACCCCCAAATACCTGGTACCGCTACTACAGAGGAGCAGCACCCCCAAATACCTGATATCGCTACTACAGGGGAGCAGCACCCCCAAATACCTGGTACCACTACTACAGGGGAGCAGCACCCCCAAATACCTGATACCGCTACTACAGAGGAGCAGCACCCCCAAATACCGGATACCGCTACTACAGGGGAGCAGCACCCCCAAATACCTGGTACCGCTACTACAGAGGAGCAGCTCCCCCAAATACCTGATAGTGTTACTACAGAGGAGCAGCACCCCCAAATACCTGGTACCACTACTACAGAGGAGCAGCACCCCCAAATACCTGATAGTGTTACTACAGAGGAGCAGCTCCCCCAAATACCTGATAGTGTTACTACAGAGGAGCAGCACCCCCAAATACCTGGTACCACTACTACAGGGGAGCAGCACCCCCAAATACCTGATACCGCTACTACAGGGGAGCAGCACCCCCAAATACCTGGTACCGCTACTACAGAGGAGCAGCACCCCCAAATACCTGATACAGCTACTACAGAGGAGCAGCACCCCCAAATACCTGATACCGCTACTACAGGGGAGCAGCACCCCCAAATACCTGGTACCGCTACTACAGGGGAGCAGCACCCCCAAATACCTGATACCGCTACTACAGGGGAGCAGCACCCCCAAATACCTGATACCGCAACTACAGGGGAGCAGCACCCCAAATACCTGATACCGCTACTACAGGGGAGCAGAACCCCCAAATACCTGGTACCACTACTACAGGGGAGCAGCACCCCCAAATACCTGATACCGCTACTACAGGGGAGCAGCACCCCCAAATACCTGATACCGCTACTACAGAGGAGCAGCACCCCCAAATACCTGGTATCGTTACTACAGGGGAGCAGCACCCCCAAATACCTGGTACAGCTACTACAGGGGAGCAGCACCCCCAAATACCTGGTACAGCTACTACAGAGGAGCAGCACCCCTATATACCAGGCAACGCATCTACAGGGGTGCAGCCCCCTCCGAGTTTCCTGACATGATGAGGGTGGGGGCAATGTTATCATAGGACCCTGGCGCATCTCTCTAAGTCATACAACCACACGATGGCACAGCCTGGCACATCCCTGCACATTACATATATAATCACAGCCTGGATGGCACAGCCTGGCACATCCCTGCACATTACATATATAATCACAGCCTGGATGGCACAGCCTGGCACATCCCTACACATTACATATATAATCACAGCCTGGATGGCACAGCCTGGCACATCCCTACACATTACATATATAATCACAGCCTGGATGGCACAGCCTGGCACATCCCTGCACATTACATATATAATCACAGCCTGGATGGCACAGCCTGGCACATCCCTACACATTACATATATAATCACAGCCTGGATGGCACAGCCTGGCACATCCCTACACATGATATATATAATCACAGCCTGGATGGCACAGCCTGGCACATCCCTACACATTACATATATAATCACAGCCTGGATGGCACAGCCTGGCACATCCCTACACATTACATATATAATCACAGCCTGGATGGCACAGCCTGGCACATCCCTACACATTACATATATAATCACAGCCTGGATGGCACAGCCTGGCACATCCCTGCACATTACATATATAATCACAGGCAGGATGGCACAGCCTGGCACATCCCTACACATTACATATATAATCACAGCCTGGATGGCACAGCCTGGCACATCCCTACACATTACATATATAATCACAGCCTGGATGGCACAGCCTGGCACATCCCTACACATTACATATATAATCACAGCCTGGATGGCACAGCCTGGCACATCCCTACACATTACATATATAATCACAGCCTGGATGGCACAGCCTGGCACATCCCTACACATTACATATATAATCACAGCCTGGATGGCACAGCCTGGCACATCCCTGCACATTACATGTATAATCACAGCCTGGATGGCACAGCCTGGCACATCCCTGCACATTACATATATAATCACAGCCAGGATGGCACAGCCTGGCACATCCCTGCACATTACATATATAATCACAGCCTGGATGGCACAGCCTGGCACATCCCTGCACATTACATATATAATCACAGCCTGGATGGCACAGCCTGGCACATCCCTGCACATTACATATATAATCACAGCCTGGATGGCACAGCCTGGCACATCCCTACACATTACATATATAATCACATCCTGGATGGCACAGCCTGGCACATCCCTACACATTACATATATAATCACAGCCTGGATGGCACAGCCTGGCACATCCCTACACATTACATATATAATCACAGCCTGGATGGCACAGCCTGGCACATCCCTACACATTACATATATAATCACAGCCTGGATGGCACAGCCTGGCACATCCCTACACATTACATATATAATCACAGCCTGGATGGCACAGCCTGGCACATCCCTGCACATTACATATATAATCACAGCCTGGATGGCACAGCCTGGCACATCCCTGCACATTACATATATAATCACAGCCTGGATGGCACAGCCTGGCACATCCCTGCACATTACATATATAATCACAGCCAGGATGGCACAGCCTGGCACATCCCTACACATTACATATATAATCACAGCCTGGATGGCACAGCCTGGCACATCCCTACACATTACATATATAATCACAGCCTGGATGGCACAGCCTGGCACATCCCTACACATTACATATATAATCACAGCCTGGATGGCACAGCCTGGCACATCCCTACACATTACATATATAATCACAGCCTGGCACATCCCTACACATTACATATATAATCACAGCCCGGATGGCACAGCCTGGCACATCCCTACACATTACATATATAATCACAGCCCGGATGGCACAGCCTGGCACATCCCTACACATTACATATATAATCACAGCCTGGATGGCACAGCCTGGCACATCCCTACACATTACATATATAATCACAGCCTGGATGGCACAGCCTGGCACATCCCTGCACATTACATATATAATCACAGCCTGGATGGCACAGCCTGGCACATCCCTACACATTACATATATAATCACAGCCTGGATGGCACAGCCTGGCACATCCCTACACATTACATATATAATCACAGCCTGGATGGCACAGCCTGGCACATCCCTGCACATTACATATATAATCACAGCCTGGATGGCACAGCCTGGCACATCCCTACACATTACATATATAATCACAGCCTGGATGGCACAGCCTGGCATATCTCTGCACATTACATATATAATCACAGCCTGGATGGCACAGCCTGGCACATCCCTGCACATTACATATATGATCACAGCCTGGATGGCACAGCCTGGCACATCCCTACACATTACATATATAATCACAGCCCGGATGGCACAGCCTGGCACATCCCTACACATTACATATATAATCACAGCCTGGATGGCACAGCCTGGCACATCCCTACACATTACATATATAATCACAGCCTGGATGGCACAGCCTGGCACATCCCTGCACATTACATATATAATCACAGCCTGGATGGCACAGCCTGGCACATCCCTACACATTACATGTATAATCACAGCCTGGATGGCACAGCCTGGCACATCCCTACACATTACATATATAATCACAGCCTGGATGGCACAGCCTGGCACATCCCTGCACATTACATATATAATCACAGCCTGGATGGCACAGCCTGGCACATCCCTGCACATTACATATATAATCACAGCCTGGATGGCACAGCCTGGCACATCCCTACACATTACATATATAATCACAGCCTGGATGGCACAGCCTGGCACATCCCTACACATTACATATATAATCACAGCCTGGATGGCACAGCCTGGCACATCCCTACACATTACATATATAATCACAGCCTGGATGGCACAGCCTGGCACATCCCTACACATTACATATATAATCACAGCCAGGATGGCACAGCCTGGCACATCCCTACACATTACATATATAATCACAGCCTGGATGGCACAGCCTGGCACATCCCTACACATTACATATATAATCACAGCCTGGATGGCACAGCCTGGCACATCCCTGCACATTACATATATAATCACAGCCTGCCTGGCACATCCCTACACATTACATATATAATCACAGCCCGGATGGCACAGCCTGGCACATCCCTGCACATTACATATATAACCACAGCCTGGATGGCACAGCCTGGCACATCCCTACACATTACATATATAATCACAGCCTGGATGGCACAGCCTGGCACATCCCTACACATTACATATATAATCACAGCCTGGATGGCACAGCCTGGCACATCCCTGCACATTACATATATAATCACAGCCTGGATGGCACAGCCTGGCACATCCCTGCACATTACATATATAATCACAGCCTGGATGGCACAGCCTGGCACATCCCTACACATTACATATATAATCACAGCCTGGATGGCACAGCCTGGCACATCCCTACACATTACATATATAATCACAGCCTGGATGGCACAGCCTGGCACATCCCTGCACATTACATATATAATCACAGCCTGGATGGCACAGCCTGGCACATCCCTACACATTACATATATAATCACAGCCTGGATGGCACAGCCTGGCACATCCCTACACATTACATATATAATCACAGCCTGGATGGCACAGCCTGGCACATCCCTACACATTACATATATAATCACAGCCTGGATGGCACAGCCTGGCACATCCCTGCACATTACATATATAATCACAGCCTGGATGGCACAGCCTGGCACATCCCTACACATTACATATATAATCACAGCCTGGATGGCACAGCCTGGCACATCCCTACACATTACATATATAATCACAGCCTGGATGGCACAGCCTGGCACATCCCTACACATTACATATATAACCACAGCCTGGATGGCACAGCCTGGCACATCCCTACACATTACATATATAATCACAGCCAGGATGGCACAGCCTGGCACATCCCTACACATTACATATATAATCACAGCCTGGATGGCATAGCCTGGCACATCCCTACACATTACATATATAATCACAGCCTGGATGGCACAGCCTGGCACATCCCTACACATTACATATATAATCACAGCCTGGATGGCACAGCCTGGCACATCCCTACACATTACATATATAATCACAGCCTGGATGGCACAGCCTGGCACATCCCTACACATTACATATATAATCACAGCCTGGATGGCACAGCCTGGCACATCCCTGCACATTACATATATAATCACAGCCTGGATGGCACAGCCTGGCACATCCCTGCACATTACATATATAATCACAGCCTGGATGGCACAGCCTGGCACATCCCTACACATTACATGTATAATCACAGCCTGGATGGCACAGCCTGGCACATCCCTACACATTACATATATAATCACAGCCTGGATGGCACAGCCTGGCACATCCCTACACATGATATATATAATCACAGCCTGGATGGCACAGCCTGGCACATCCCTGCACATTACATATATAATCACAGCCTGGATGGCACAGCCTGGCACATCCCTACACATTACATATATAATCACAGCCTGGATGGCACAGCCTGGCACATCCCTACACATTACATATATAATCACAGCCTGGATGGCACAGCCTGGCATATCTCTGCACATTACATATATAATCACAGCCTGGATGGCACAGCCTGGCACATCCCTGCACATTACATATATGATCACAGCCTGGATGGCACAGCCTGGCACATCCCTACACATTACATATATAATCACAGCCTGGATGGCACAGCCTGGCACATCCCTACACATTACATATATAATCACAGCCTGGATGGCACAGCCTGGCACATCCCTACACATTACATATATAATCACAGCCTGGATGGCACAGCCTGGCACATCCCTACACATTACATATATAATCACAGCCAGGATGGCACAGCCTGGCACATCCCTACACATTACATATATAATCACAGCCAGGATGGCACAGCCTGGCACATCCCTGCACATTACATATATAATCACAGCCTGGATGGCACAGCCTGGCACATCCCTACACATTACATATATAATCACAGCCAGGATGGCACAGCCTGGCACATCCCTACACATTACATATATAATCACAGCCTGGATGGCACAGCCTGGCACATCCCTACACATTACATATATAATCACAGCCTGGATGGCACAGCCTGGCACATCCCTACACATTACATATATAATCACAGCCTGGATGGCATAGCCTGGCACATCCCTGCACATTACATATATAATCACAGCCTGGATGGCACAGCCTGGCACATCCCTACACATTACATATATAATCACAGGCAGGATGGCACAGCCTGGCACATCCCTGCACATTACATATATAATCACAGCCTGGATGGCACAGCCTGGCACATCCCTACACATTACATATATAATCACAGCCTGGATGGCACAGCCTGGCACATCCCTGCACATTACATATATGATCACAGCCTGGATGGCACAGCCTGGCACATCCCTGCACATTACATATATAATCACAGCCTGGATGGCACAGCCTGGCACATCCCTACACATTACATATATAATCACAGCCTGGATGGCACAGCCTGGCACATCCCTACACATTACATATATAATCACAGCCTGGATGGCACAGCCTGGCACATCCCTACACATTACATATATAATCACAGCCTGGATGGCACAGCCTGGCACATCCCTACACATTACATATATAATCACAGCCTGGATGGCACAGCCTGGCACATCCCTACACATTACATATATAATCACAGCCTGGATGGCACAGCCTGGCACATCCCTGCACATTACATGTATAATCACAGCCTGGATGGCACAGCCTGGCACATCCCTGCACATTACATATATAATCACAGCCAGGATGGCACAGCCTGGCACATCCCTGCACATTACATATATAATCACAGCCTGGATGGCACAGCCTGGCACATCCCTGCACATTACATATATAATCACAGCCTGGATGGCACAGCCTGGCACATCCCTGCACATTACATATATAATCACAGCCTGGATGGCACAGCCTGGCACATCCCTACACATTACATATATAATCACATCCTGGATGGCACAGCCTGGCACATCCCTACACATTACATATATAATCACAGCCTGGATGGCACAGCCTGGCACATCCCTACACATTACATATATAATCACAGCCTGGATGGCACAGCCTGGCACATCCCTACACATTACATATATAATCACAGCCTGGATGGCACAGCCTGGCACATCCCTACACATTACATATATAATCACAGCCTGGATGGCACAGCCTGGCACATCCCTACACATTACATATATAATCACAGCCTGGATGGCACAGCCTGGCACATCCCTGCACATTACATATATAATCACAGCCTGGATGGCACAGCCTGGCACATCCCTGCACATTACATATATAATCACAGCCTGGATGGCACAGCCTGGCACATCCCTACACATTACATATATAATCACAGCCTGGATGGCACAGCCTGGCACATCCCTACACATTACATATATAATCACAGCCTGGATGGCACAGCCTGGCACATCCCTACACATTACATATATAATCACAGCCTGGATGGCACAGCCTGGCACATCCCTGCACATTACATATATAATCACAGCCAGGATGGCACAGCCTGGCACATCCCTACACATTACATATATAATCACAGCCTGGATGGCACAGCCTGGCACATCCCTACACATTACATATATAATCACAGCCTGGATGGCACAGCCTGGCACATCCCTACACATTACATATATAATCACAGCCTGGATGGCACAGCCTGGCACATCCCTACACATTACATATATAATCACAGCCTGGCACATCCCTACACATTACATATATAATCACAGCCCGGATGGCACAGCCTGGCACATCCCTACACATTACATATATAATCACAGCCTGGATGGCACAGCCTGGCACATCCCTACACATTACATATATAATCACAGCCTGGATGGCACAGCCTGGCACATCCCTACACATTACATATATAACCACAGCCTGGATGGCACAGCCTGGCACATCCCTGCACATTACATATATAATCACAGCCTGGATGGCACAGCCTGGCACATCCCTACACATTACATATATAATCACAGCCTGGATGGCACAGCCTGGCACATCCCTACACATTACATATATAATCACAGCCTGGATGGCACAGCCTGGCACATCCCTACACATTACATATATAATCACAGCCTGGATGGCACAGCCTGGCACATCCCTGCACATTACATATATAATCACAGCCTGGATGGCACAGCCTGGCACATCCCTACACATTACATATATAATCACAGCCTGGATGGCACAGCCTGGCACATCCCTACACATTACATATATAATCACAGCCTGGATGGCACAGCCTGGCACATCCCTGCACATTACATATATAATCACAGCCTGGATGGCACAGCCTGGCACATCCCTACACATTACATATATAATCACAGCCTGGATGGCACAGCCTGGCACATCCCTACACATTACATATATAATCACAGCCTGGATGGCACAGCCTGGCACATCCCTACACATTACATATATAATCACAGCCTGGATGGCACAGCCTGGCACATCCCTACACATTACATATATAATCACAGCCTGGATGGCACAGCCTGGCACATCCCTGCACATTACATATATAATCACAGCCTGGATGGCACAGCCTGGCACATCCCTACACATTACATATATAATCACAGCCTGGATGGCACAGCCTGGCACATCCCTACACATTACATATATAATCACAGCCTGGATGGCACAGCCTGGCACATCCCTACACATTACATATATAACCACAGCCTGGATGGCACAGCCTGGCACATCCCTACACATTACATATATAATCACAGCCTGGATGGCACAGCCTGGCACATCCCTGCACATTACATATATAATCACAGCCTGGATGGCACAGCCTGGCACATCCCTGCACATTACATATATAATCACAGCCTGGATGGCACAGCCTGGCACATCCCTGCACATTACATATATAATCACAGCCAGGATGGCACAGCCTGGCACATCCCTACACATTACATATATAATCACAGCCTGGATGGCACAGCCTGGCACATCCCTACACATTACATATATAATCACAGCCTGGATGGCACAGCCTGGCACATCCCTGCACATTACATATATAATCACAGCCTGGATGGCACAGCCTGGCACATCCCTACACATTACATATATAATCACAGCCTGGATGGCACAGCCTGGCACATCCCTACACATTACATATATAATCACAGCCTGGATGGCACAGCCTGGCACATCCCTACACATTACATATATAATCACAGCCTGGATGGCACAGCCTGGCACATCCCTACACATTACATATATAATCACAGCCTGGATGGCACAGCCTGGCACATCCCTACACATTACATATATAATCACAGCCTGGATGGCACAGCCTGGCACATCCCTACACATTACATATATAATCACAGCCAGGATGGCACAGCCTGGCACATCCCTACACATTACATATATAATCACAGCCCGGATGGCACAGCCTGGCACATCCCTACACATTACATATATAATCACAGCCTGGATGGCACAGCCTGGCACATCCCTACACATTACATATATAATCACAGCCTGGATGGCACAGCCTGGCACATCCCTGCACATTACATATATAATCACAGCCTGGATGGCACAGCCTGGCACATCCCTACACATTACATATATAATCACAGCCTGGATGGCACAGCCTGGCATATCTCTGCACATTACATATATAATCACAGCCTGGATGGCACAGCCTGGCACATCCCTGCACATTACATATATAATCACAGCCTGGATGGCACAGCCTGGCACATCCCTGCACATTACATGTATAATCACAGCCTGGATGGCACAGCCTGGCACATCCCTACACATTACATATATAATCACAGCCTGGATGGCACAGCCTGGCACATCCCTACACATTACATATATAATCACAGCCTGGCACATCCCTACACATTACATATATAATCACAGCCTGGATGGCACAGCCTGGCACATCCCTACACATTACATATATAATCACAGCCTGGATGGCACAGCCTGGCACATCCCTACACATTACATATATAATCACAGCCTGGATGGCACAGCCTGGCACATCCCTGCACATTACATATATGATCACAGCCTGGATGGCACAGCCTGGCACATCCCTACACATTACATATATAATCACAGCCCGGATGGCACAGCCTGGCACATCCCTACACATTACATATATAATCACAGCCTGGATGGCACAGCCTGGCACATCCCTACACATTACATATATAATCACAGCCTGGATGGCACAGCCTGGCACATCCCTACACATTACATATATAATCACAGCCTGGATGGCACAGCCTGGCACATCCCTGCACATTACATATATGATCACAGCCTGGATGGCACAGCCTGGCACATCCCTACACATTACATATATAATCACAGCCCGGATGGCACAGCCTGGCACATCCCTACACATTACATATATAATCACAGCCTGGATGGCACAGCCTGGCACATCCCTGCACATTACATATATAATCACAGCCTGGATGGCACAGCCTGGCACATCCCTACACATTACATGTATAATCACAGCCTGGATGGCACAGCCTGGCACATCCCTACACATTACATATATAATCACAGCCTGGATGGCACAGCCTGGCACATCCCTGCACATTACATATATAATCACAGCCTGGATGGCACAGCCTGGCACATCCCTGCACATTACATATATAATCACAGCCTGGATGGCACAGCCTGGCACATCCCTACACATTACATATATAATCACAGCCTGGATGGCACAGCCTGGCACATCCCTACACATTACATATATAATCACAGCCTGGATGGCACAGCCTGGCACATCCCTACACATTACATATATAATCACAGCCTGGATGGCACAGCCTGGCACATCCCTACACATTACATATATAATCACAGCCAGGATGGCACAGCCTGGCACATCCCTACACATTACATATATAATCACAGCCTGGATGGCACAGCCTGGCACATCCCTACACATTACATATATAATCACAGCCTGGATGGCACAGCCTGGCACATCCCTGCACATTACATATATAATCACAGCCTGCCTGGCACATCCCTACACATTACATATATAATCACAGCCCGGATGGCACAGCCTGGCACATCCCTGCACATTACATATATAACCACAGCCTGGATGGCACAGCCTGGCACATCCCTACACATTACATATATAATCACAGCCTGGATGGCACAGCCTGGCACATCCCTACACATTACATATATAATCACAGCCTGGATGGCACAGCCTGGCACATCCCTACACATTACATATATAATCACAGCCTGGATGGCACAGCCTGGCACATCCCTACACATTACATATATAATCACAGCCTGGATGGCACAGCCTGGCACATCCCTGCACATTACATATATAATCACAGCCTGGATGGCACAGCCTGGCACATCCCTACACATTACATATATAATCACAGCCTGGATGGCACAGCCTGGCACATCCCTACACATTACATATATAATCACAGCCTGGATGGCACAGCCTGGCACATCCCTACACATTACATATATAATCACAGCCTGGATGGCACAGCCTGGCACATCCCTGCACATTACATATATAATCACAGCCTGGATGGCACAGCCTGGCACATCCCTACACATTACATATATAATCACAGCCTGGATGGCACAGCCTGGCACATCCCTACACATTACATATATAATCACAGCCTGGATGGCACAGCCTGGCACATCCCTACACATTACATATATAATCACAGCCTGGATGGCACAGCCTGGCACATCCCTGCACATTACATATATAATCACAGCCTGGATGGCACAGCCTGGCACATCCCTACACATTACATATATAATCACAGCCTGGATGGCACAGCCTGGCACATCCCTACACATTACATATATAATCACAGCCTGGATGGCACAGCCTGGCACATCCCTACACATTACATATATAACCACAGCCTGGATGGCACAGCCTGGCACATCCCTACACATTACATATATAATCACAGCCTGGATGGCACAGCCTGGCACATCCCTGCACATTACATATATAATCACAGCCTGGATGGCACAGCCTGGCACATCCCTGCACATTACATATATAATCACAGCCTGGATGGCACAGCCTGGCACATCCCTGCACATTACATATATAATCACAGCCTGGATGGCACAGCCTGGCACATCCCTGCACATTACATATATAATCACAGCCTGGATGGCACAGCCTGGCACATCCCTACACATTACATATATAATCACAGCCTGGATGGCACAGCCTGGCACATCCCTGCACATTACATATATAATCACAGCCTGGATGGCACAGCCTGGCACATCCCTACACATTACATGTATAATCACAGCCTGGATGGCACAGCCTGGCACATCCCTACACATTACATATATAATCACAGCCTGGATGGCACAGCCTGGCACATCCCTACACATGATATATATAATCACAGCCTGGATGGCACAGCCTGGCACATCCCTGCACATTACATATATAATCACAGCCTGGATGGCACAGCCTGGCACATCCCTACACATTACATATATAATCACAGCCTGGATGGCACAGCCTGGCACATCCCTACACATTACATATATAATCACAGCCTGGATGGCACAGCCTGGCATATCTCTGCACATTACATATATAATCACAGCCTGGATGGCACAGCCTGGCACATCCCTGCACATTACATATATGATCACAGCCTGGATGGCACAGCCTGGCACATCCCTACACATTACATATATAATCACAGCCTGGATGGCACAGCCTGGCACATCCCTACACATTACATATATAACCACAGCCTGGATGGCACAGCCTGGCACATCCCTACACATTACATATATAATCACAGCCTGGATGGCACAGCCTGGCACATCCCTACACATTACATATATAATCACATCCTGGATGGCACAGCCTGGCACATCCCTACACATTACATATATAATCACAGCCTGGATGGCACAGCCTGGCACATCCCTACACATTACATATATAATCACAGCCTGGATGGCACAGCCTGGCACATCCCTACACATTACATATATAATCACAGCCTGGATGGCACAGCCTGGCACATCCCTACACATTACATATATAATCACAGCCTGGATGGCACAGCCTGGCACATCCCTACACATTACATATATAATCACAGCCTGGATGGCACAGCCTGGCACATCCCTACACATTACATATATAATCACAGCCTGGATGGCACAGCCTGGCACATCCCTACACATTACATATATAACCACAGCCTGGATGGCACAGCCTGGCACATCCCTACACATTACATATATAATCACAGCCAGGATGGCACAGCCTGGCACATCCCTACACATTACATATATAATCACAGCCTGGATGGCATAGCCTGGCACATCCCTGCACATTACATATATAATCACAGCCTGGATGGCACAGCCTGGCACATCCCTACACATTACATATATAATCACAGCCTGGATGGCACAGCCTGGCACATCCCTGCACATTACATATATGATCACAGCCTGGATGGCACAGCCTGGCACATCCCTGCACATTACATATATAATCACAGCCTGGATGGCACAGCCTGGCACATCCCTACACATTACATATATAATCACAGCCTGGATGGCACAGCCTGGCACATCCCTACACATTACATATATAATCACAGCCTGGATGGCACAGCCTGGCACATCCCTACACATTACATATATAATCACAGCCTGGATGGCACAGCCTGGCACATCCCTACACATTACATATATAATCACAGCCTGGATGGCACAGCCTGGCACATCCCTGCACATTACATATATAATCACAGCCTGGATGGCACAGCCTGGCACATCCCTACACATTACATATATAATCACAGCCTGGATGGCACAGCCTGGCACATCCCTACACATTACATATATAATCACAGCCTGGATGGCACAGCCTGGCACATCCCTACACATTACATATATAATCACAGCCTGGATGGCACAGCCTGGCATATCTCTGCACATTATATACATGACATGACGTATCTGCCATGGTGGCACAGCCGGGAGTCTCCTGATAGACGCTGTACACAGCAGTGATGTATGTGCCCGGCAATGATTGGGTTCCATGCCAGCCCCCCCCCCCCGGTACCACACGCAGCAGTCACACATCCTGGGGCCCGGGTGCAGGGATGGCGGCTCCTACCTCTCCTGGTGCCGCTGCCTCCTCTCCGATCTGTGCAGCAATGAGGCATCCGAAGAGGAGCGAAAAATAAACCTCCCACGTACCCAGCGCAATCCCCAGAGCTCACAGCAGCTACACACACACCGGGCAGCTACACACACACACCGGGCAGCTACACACACACCGGGCAGCTACACACACACCGGGCAGCTACACACACACCGGGCAGCTACACACACACACCGGGCAGCTACACACACACCGGGCAGCTACACACACACCGGGCAGCTACACACACACCGGGCAGCTACACACACACCGGGCAGCTACACACACACCGGGCAGCTACACACACACCGGGCAGCTACACACACACACACCGGGCAGCTACACACACACACACACACACACACACCGGGCAGCTACACACACACACACACACCGGGCAGCTACACACACACCGGGCAGCTACACACACACACACACACACACCGGGCAGCTACACACACACACACACAATGGGCAGCTGCACACACACACACAATGGGCAGCTACACACACACACACAATGGGCAGCTACACACACACACACAATGGGCAGCTACACACACACACACAATGGGCAGCTACACACACACACACACACACACACCGGGCAGCTACACACACACACACACAATGGGCAGCTACACACACACACACACACACACACCGGGCAGCTACACACACACCGGGCAGCTACACACACACACACACACACCGGGCAGCTACACACACACACACACACACACACACACACACACCGGGCAGCTACACACACACACCGGGCAGCTACACACACACCGGGCAGCTACACACACACCGGGCAGCTACACACACACGGGGCAGCTACACACACACACACAATGGGCAGCTACACACACACACCGGGCAGCTACACACACACACACAATGGGCAGCTACACACACACACACAATGGGCAGCTACACACACACACACACACACCGGGCAGCTACACACACACACACACACAATGGGCAGCTACACACACACACACACACACCGGGCAGCTACACACACACACACAATGGGCAGCTACACACACACACACACCGGGCAGCTACACACACACACACACCGGGCAGCTACACACACACACCGGGCAGCTACACACACACACCGGGCAGCTACACACACACACACCGGGCAGCTACACACACACACACAATGGGCAGCTACACACACACACACAATGGGCAGCTACACACACACACACAATGGGCAGCTACACACACACACACAATGGGCAGCTACACACACACACACAATGGGCAGCTACACACACACACACAATGGGCAGCTACACACACACACACAATGGGCAGCTACACACACACACCGGGCAGCTACACACACACACCGGGCAGCTACACACACACACACCGGGCAGCTACACACACACACACCGGGCAGCTACACACACACACACCGGGCAGGTAGACACACACACACACCGTGCAGCTACACACACACACACACACACCGGGCAGCTACACACACACACCGGGCAGCTACACACACACACCGTGCAGCTACACACACACACCGTGCAGATACACACACACACACCGGGCAGCTACACACACACCGGGCAGCTACACACACACACACCGGGCAGCTACACACACACACACCGGGCAGCTACACACACACACCGTGCAGCTACACACACACACACCGGGCAGCTACACACACACACCGTGCAGCTACACACACACACACACACACCGGGCAGCTACACACACACACACCGGGCAGCTACACACACACCGGGCAGCTACACACACACATCGGGCAGCTACACACACACACACACCGGGCAGCTACACACACACACACACACCGGGCAGCTACACACACACACACACACCGGGCAGCTACACACACACACACAACGGGCAGCTACACACACACACACACACCGGGCAGCTACACACACACACACCGGGCAGCTACACACACACACACCGGGCAGCTACACACACACACAACCGGGCAGCTACACACACACACACACCGGACAGCTACACACACACACACCGGGCAGCTACACACACACACCGGGCAGCTACACACACACCGGGCAGCTACACACACACCGGGCAGCTACACACACACCGGGCAGCTACACACACACACCGGGCAGCTACACACACACACACCGGGCAGCTACACACACACACACACACACAACGGGCAGCTACACACACACACAACGGGCAGCTACACACACACACACACACACACACCGGGCAGCTACACACACACACACACACACACACACCGGGCAGCTACACACACACACACACCGGGCAGCTACACACACACACACACACCGGGCAGCTACACACACACCGGGCAGCTACACACACACACACACACCAGGCAGCTACACGCACACCGGGCAGCTACACACACACACACACACAACCGGGCAGCCACACACACACACAACCGGGCAGCCACACACACACACAACCGGGCAGCTACACACACACACAACCGGGCAGCTAAACACACACACAACGGGCAGCTACACACACAGACCGGGCAGCTACACACACAGACCGGGCAGCTACACACACACACACACACCGGGCAGCTACACACACACACACACCGGGCAGCTACACACACACCGGGCAGCTACACACACACCGGGCAGCTACACACACACACACACACCAGGCAGCTACACGCACACCGGGCAGCTACACATACACACACAACCGGGCAGCCACACACACACACAACCGGGCAGCTACACACACACACAACTGGGCAGCTACACACACACACACAACCGGGCAGCTACACACACACACAACCGGGCAGCTACACACACACACAACCGGGCAGCTAAACACACACACACAACCGGGCAGCTGCACACACACACAACCGGGCAGCTACACACACACACAACTGGGCAGCTACACACACACACAACCGGGCAGCTACACACACACACACACACCGGGCAGCTACACACACACACACCGGGCAGCTAAACACACACACACACAACCGGGCAGCTACACACACACACACACACACACCGGGCAGCTAAACACACACACACCGGGCAGCTACATACACTCACAACGGGCAGCTACACACACACACCGGGCAGCTACACACACACACACACACACACCGGGCAGCTACACACACACACCGGTCAGCTACACACACACACACACAACGGGCAGCTACATACACACAACGGGCAGCTACACACACACACACCGGGCAGCTACACACACACACACCGGGCAGCTACACACACACACACACACAAAGAGCAGCTACACACACACACACAAAGGGCAGCTACACACACACACAAAGGGCAGCTACACACACACACACAAAGGGCAGCTACACCAACACACAAAGGGCAGCTACACACACACACAACGGGCAGCTACACACACACAACGGGCAGCTACACACACAACGGGCAGCTACACACACAACGGGCAGCTACACACACACACCGGGAAGCTACACACACACACACACACACACCGGGCAGCTACACACACACACCGGTCAGCTACACACACACCGGGCAGCTACACACACACACACCGGGCAGTTACACACACACCGGGCAGCTACACACACACACAACCGGGCAGCTACACACACACACACACAACCGGGCAGCTACACACACACACAACCGGGCAGCTACACATACACACACAACCGGGCAGCTACACACACACAACCGGGCAGCTACACACACACACAGCCGGGCAGCTACACACACACAGAACGGGCAGCTACACACACACACCGGGAAGCTACACACACACACACACACCGGGCAGCTACACACACACACCGGGCAGCTACACACACACCGGGCAGCTACACACACACCGGGCAGCTACACACACACACACCGGGCAGTTACACACACACCGGGCAGCTACACACACACACCGGGCAGCTACACACACATTCAACGGGCAGCTACACACACACACACACAACCGGGCAGCTACACACACACACAACCGGGCAGCTACACACACACACACACACAACCGGGCAGCTACACACACACACAGCCGGGCAGCTACACACACACACACAACGGGCAGCTACACACACACACACACACCGGGCAGCTACACACACACACACACACACACACACACCGGGCAGCTACACACACACACACACACACCGGGCAGCTACACACACACACACACACACCGGGCAGCTACACACACACACACACACACCGGGCAGCCACACACACACACAACCGGGCAGCTACACACACACACACATAACCGGGCAGCTACACACACACACACAACCGGGCAGCTACACACACACACACACACCGGGAAGCTACACACACACACACACACACCGGGAAGCTACACACACACACACACCGGGAAGCTACACACACACACACCGGGCAGCTATACACACACACACCGGGCAGCTACACACACACCGGGCAGCTACACACACACCGGGCAGCTACACACACACACACCGGGCAGCTACACACACACACACACACACACACCGGGCAGCTACACACACACCGGGCAGCTACACACACACCGGGCAGCTACACACACACACCGGGCAGCTACACACACACCGGGCAGCTACACACACACCGGGCAGCTACACACACACACACACACACCGGGCAGCTACACACACACCGGGCAGCTACACACACATCGGGCAGCTACACGCACACCGGGCAGCTACGCACACACACCGGGCAGCTACACACACACACACACACAACGGGCAGCTACAGACACACACACACACCGGGCAGCTACACACACACACACACACCGGGCAGCTACACACACACACCGGGCAGCTACACACACACACACACACACCGGGCAGCTACAGACACACACACACACACACCGGGCAGCTACACACACACACACACACACACACCGGGCAGCTACAGACACACACACACACACACCGGGCAGCTACACACACACACACACACACACACCGGGCAGCTACACACACACACCGGGCAGCTACACACACACACACACACACACACACCGGGCAGCTACACACACACACACACACACACCGGGCAGCTACACACACACACACACACACCGGGCAGCTACACACACACACAACCGGGCAGCTACACACACACACACACAACCGGGCAGCTACACACACACACACAACCGGGCAGCTACACACACACACACCGGGCAGCTACACACACAAACACCGGGCAGCTACACACACACACACAAACACCGGGCAGCTACACACACACACACACACACCGGGCAGCTACACACACACACCGGGCAGCTACACACACACAACGGGCAGCTACACACACACAACGGGCAGCTACACACACAACGGGCAGCTACACACACAACGGGCAGCTACACACACAACGGGCAGCTACACACACAACGGGCAGCTACACACACACAAACACCGAGCAGCTACACACACACACACACACACACACACATCGGGCAGCTACACACACACACCGGGCAGCTACACACACACACACACACACAACAGGCAGCTATACACACACAACGGGCAGCTACACACACACACAACGGGCAGCTACACACACACACACACAATGGGCAGCTACACACACACACACAATGGGCAGCTACACACACACACACAATGGGCAGCTACACACACACACACACAACGGGCAGCTACACACACACACACACACACACCGGGCAGCTACACACACACACACAACGGGCAGCAATACACACACACACCGGGCAGCTACACACACACCAGGCAGCTACACACACACACACACACAACCGGGCAGCTACACACACACACACACCGGGCAGCTACACACACACACACACACCGGGCAGCTACACACACACCGGGCAGCTACACACACACCGGGCAGCTACACACACACACACACACCAGGCAGCTACACGCACACCGGGCAGCTACACACACACACACACACACAACCGGGCAGCCACACACACACACAACCGGGCAGCCACACACACACACAACCGGGCAGCTACACACACACACAACCGGGCAGCTAAACACACACACAACGGGCAGCTACACACACAGACCGGGCAGCTACACACACAGACCGGGCAGCTACACACACACACACACACACACCGGGCAGCTACACACACACACACACCGGGCAGCTACACACACACCGGGCAGCTACACACACACCGGGCAGCTACACACACACACACACACCAGGCAGCTACACGCACACCGGGCAGCTACACATACACACACAACCGGGCAGCCACACACACACACAACCGGGCAGCTACACACACACACAACTGGGCAGCTACACACACACACACAACCGGGCAGCTACACACACACACAACCGGGCAGCTAAACACACACACACACAACCGGGCAGCTACACACACACACACACACACACCGGGCAGCTAAACACACACACACCGGGCAGCTACATACACTCACAACGGGCAGCTACACACACACACCGGGCAGCTACACACACACACACACCGGGCAGCTACACACACACACCGGTCAGCTACACACACACACACACAACGGGCAGCTACATACACACAACGGGCAGCTACACACACACACACCGGGCAGCTACACACACACACACCGGGCAGCTACACACACACACACACAAAGAGCAGCTACACACACACACACAAAGGGCAGCTACACACACACACAAAGGGCAGCTACACACACACACACAAAGGGCAGCTACACCAACACACACAAAGGGCAGCTACACACACACACAACGGGCAGCTACACACACACAACGGGCAGCTACACACACAACGGGCAGCTACACACACAACGGGCAGCTACACACACACACCGGGAAGCTACACACACACACACACACACACACACCGGGCAGCTACACACACACACCGGTCAGCTACACACACACCGGGCAGCTACACACACACACACCGGGCAGTTACACACACACCGGGCAGCTACACACACACACAACCGGGCAGCTACACACACACACACCGGGCAGTTACACACACACCGGGCAGCTACACACACACACCGGGCAGCTACACACACATTCAACGGGCAGCTACACACACATTCAACGGGCAGCTACACACACACACACACAACCGGGCAGCTACACACACACACAACCGGGCAGCTACACACACACACACACACAACCGGGCAGCTACACACACACACAGCCGGGCAGCTACACACACACACACAACGGGCAGCTACACACACACACACACACACACACACACCGGGCAGCTACACACACACACACACACACCGGGCAGCTACACACACACACACACACACCGGGCAGCTACACACACACACACACACACCGGGCAGCCACACACACACACAACCGGGCAGCTACACACACACACACATAACCGGGCAGCTACACACACACACACAACCGGGCAGCTACACACACACACACACACCGGGAAGCTACACACACACACACACACACCGGGAAGCTACACACACACACACACCGGGAAGCTACACACACACACACACCGGGAAGCTACACACACACACAACGGGCAGCTATACACACACACACCGGGCAGCTACACACACACCGGGCAGCTACACACACACCGGGCAGCTACACACACACACACCGGGCAGCTACACACACACACACACACACACACACACACCGGGCAGCTACACACACACCGGGCAGCTACACACACACCGGGCAGCTACACACACACCGGGCAGCTACACACACACACCGGGCAGCTACACACACACCGGGCAGCTACACACACACACACACACACACACACACCGGGCAGCTACACACACACCGGGCAGCTACACACACATCGGGCAGCTACACGCACACCGGGCAGCTACGCACACACACCGGGCAGCTACACACACACACACACACAACGGGCAGCTACAGACACACACACACACCGGGCAGCTACACACACACACACACACACACACACCGGGCAGCTACACACACACACCGGGCAGCTACACACACACACACACACACACACACACCGGGCAGCTACAGACACACACACACACACCGGGCAGCTACACACACACACACACACACACCGGGCAGCTACAGACACACACACACACACACCGGGCAGCTACACACACACACACACACACACACCGGGCAGCTACACACACACACCGGGCAGCTACACACACACACACACACACACACACCGGGCAGCTACACACACACACACACACACACCGGGCAGCTACACACACACACACACACACACACACACCGGGCAGCTACACACACACACAACCGGGCAGCTACACACACACACACACAACCGGGCAGCTACACACACACACACAACCGGGCAGCTACACACACACACACCGGGCAGCTACACACACAAACACCGGGCAGCTACACACACAAACACCGGGCAGCTACACACACACACACACACACCGGGCAGCTACACACACACACCGGGCAGCTACACACACACACCGGGCAGCTACACACACACAACGGGCAGCTACACACACAACGGGCAGCTACACACACAACGGGCAGCTACACACACACAAACACCGAGCAGCTACACACACACACACACACACACACACACATCGGGCAGCTACACACACACACCGGGCAGCTACACACACACACACACACACAACAGGCAGCTATACACACACAACGGGCAGCTACACACACACACAACGGGCAGCTACACACACACACACACAATGGGCAGCTACACACACACACACAATGGGCAGCTACACACACACACACAATGGGCAGCTACACACACACACACACAACGGGCAGCTACACACACACACACACAACGGGCAGCTACACACACACACACACACACACCGGGCAGCTACACACACACACACACCGGGAAGCTACACACACACACACAAGCGGGCAGCTACACACACACACAACCGGGCAGCTACACACACACACAACCGGGCAGCTACACACACACACAACCGGGCAGCTACACACACAAACACCGGGCAGCTACACACACACACCTACACACACACACCGGGCAGCTACACACACACACCAGGCAGCTACACACACACACCGGGCAGCTACACACACACACCGAGCAGCTACACACACACACACACACATCGGGCAGCTACACACACACACACACCGGGCAGCTACACACACACACCGGGCAGCTACACACACACACCGGGCAGCTACACACACACACCGAGCAGCTACACACACACAAACACCGAGCAGCTACACACACACAAACACCGAGCAGCTACACACACACACACACACACACATCGGGCAGCTACACACACACACCGGGCAGCTACACACACACACACACACACACACACAACGGGCAGCTACACACACACACACACAACGGGCAGCTACACACACACACACACACAACGGGCAGCTACACACACACACACAACGGGCAGCTACACACACAACGGGCAGCTACACACACACACACACAACGGGCAGCTACACACACACACACAAACGGGCAGCTACACACACATACAACGGGCAGCTACACACACACACACACACACACACACACACACACAATGGGCAGCTACACACACACACACAACGGGCAGCTACACACACACACACACAACGGGCAGCTACACACACACACACACACAATGGGCAGCTACACACACACACACACAATGGGCAGCTACACACACACACACACACAATGGGCAGCTACACGGCAGCTACACACACACAACGGGCAGCTACACACACACTATGATAGCAGTCTGGATGATTTTCCCCTTGGTGTCAGACGCGCTGACCCTGCACCGCTCTAGGGGGCAGCATTTGGGGGTCTTGTATAAGTGGCGGTGTCCTGACAGGTACTGCCTGGCGCTCATGAAATATGCAGCAGAGCTTTCCTATCAGTGCAGCCATGACCTGAATATTTCATCCTGCAGAGCCTTCACCTCGCTGGAGCAGCCCCATGTGCAGCTTACATAGGACTGCCTGCTCCCTGACTCTAGCGCCCTCCGCAGGCAGCCACTCACCCTGCAGACCGGATCCACTAACGAGACGTCTTGTTATACTCGTTAGGACTTCACATACCAAAGCCACACAAACACTCTCATATAGGTGGCATCTCCTCCAGTCACAGCCAAAGCTTCCTCCACTGCACTCCCACAATGCACTGCATCCAGAATAGATCCCCTGTGCAGCGCCAGTCACTCACCCTCGGTTGCTGACGGTGGCTTTCTTAAGGTAGATGATGTTTACTGGGAAGATTCCCTGCAGAAAGAAGACAAGAAAAGTCAGAGGAACCTCAAGTAGGAGAAAACCTGCACCCAACGTAGAAGAGGACCTAAACCCGGGAGAATAGGACCTGCACCCAACATAAGAGTAAGCCTGCACCCCGGAGAGGACCTGCCCCCAACATAAGAGAGGACCTGCACCCCGGAGAGGACCTGCACCCAACATAGAAGACCTGCACCCCGGAGAGGACCTGCACCCAACATAGAAGACCTGCACCCCGGAGAGGACCTGCCCCCAACATAAGAGAGGACCTGCACCCCGGAGAGGACCTGCCCCCAACATAGAAGACCTGCACCCCGGAGAGGACCTGCCCCCAACATAGAAGACCTGCACCCCGGAGAGGACCTGCCCCCAACATAGAAGACCTGCACCCCGGAGAGGACCTGCCCCCAACATAGAAGACCTGCACCCCGGAGAGGACCTGCCCCCAACATAGAAGACCTGCACCCCGGAGAGGACCTGCCCCCAACATAGAAGACCTGCACCCCGGAGAGGACCTGCCCCCAACATAGAAGACCTGCACCCCGGAGAGGACCTGCCCCCAACATAGAAGACCTGCACCCCGGAGAGGACCTGCCCCCAACATAGAAGACCTGCACCCCGGAGAGGACCTGCCCCCAACATAGAAGACCTGCACCCCGGAGAGGACCTGCCCCCAACATAGAAGACCTGCACCCCGGAGAGGACCTGCCCCCAACATAGAAGACCTGCACCCCGGAGAGGACCTGCCCCCAACATAGAAGACCTGCACCCCGGAGAGAGGACCTGCCCCCAACATAGAAGACCTGCACCCCGGAGAGGACCTGCCCCCAACATAGAAGACCTGCACCCCGGAGAGGACCTGCCCCCAACATAGAAGACCTGCACCCCGGAGTGGACCTGCCCCCAACATAGAAGACCTGCACCCCGGAGAGGACCTGCACCCAACATAGAAGACCTGCACCCCGGAGAGGACCTGCCCCCAACATAGAAGACCTGCACCCCGGAGAGGACCTGCCCCCAACATAAGATTAAGCCTGCACCCCAGGAGAATAGGACCTGCACCCAATGTAAGAGTAAGCCTGCACCCCGGGAGAATAGGACCTGCACCCAGCGCAGGAGAGGACCTGCACCCAGCGCAGGAGAGGACCTGCACCCAGCGCAGGAGAGGACCTGCACCCAGCGCAGGAGAGGACCTGCACCCAGCGCAGGAGAGGACCTGCACCCAGCGCAGGAGAGGACCTGCACCCAGCGCAGGAGAGGACCTGCACCCAGCGCAGGAGAGGACCTGCACCCAGCGCAGGAGAGGACCTGCACCCAGCGCAGGAGAGGACCTGCACCCAGCGCAGGAGAGGACCTGCACCCAGCGCAGGAGAGGACCTGCACCCAGCGCAGGAGAGGACCTGCACCCAGCGCAGGAGAGGACCTGCACCCAGCGCAGGAGAGGACCTGCACCCAGCGCAGGAGAGGACCTGCACCCAGCGTAGGAGAGGACCTGCACCCAGCGTAGGAGAGGACCTGCACCCAATGTAGGAGAGGACCTGAATCTAGCAACAAGGAATGGAGTTACATCAAACTTGCACTTAGCAATAAAGTTCCTGCACTTAACAAGAGAGAACACTTGTCCTGGCAAAGGTAACAACCTGACAACACTGAGACGACTTTCACACATGATGGATACAACTTGTACCCAGCGAGGGAGGACTACTCCTCTCGTCCAGGGCCCGGACACAGTGGGGTCCATCTCCGGGGTCCGGGCCAGCAGACACATCCCCCCTGGCACGTGGGCAGGGTCGGAGGGGTGGCAGCACTGAGCCGTTGTCTCCAGACCCGCTGGTCACCCTGGGCTCTGGGTTTGGGTCCCCGCACCCTGTAGAGGTTGCTATGGAGATGTGAGGAGCGCTGCAGCAATGCTGGGGGATAACGCTGCCATTGTGCTGCCCTCCCGGCCCCGGCGTCACCTCAGATTATTCCTCTTCCTGTTTTTCTCTCTCTACATATTATGTCATCATCCCCCAATCATTACAGAACCGCAGGAGAACTACAAGTCCCAGCACAGCCTCCCGGAGAGATGAGGACACCACAGGCTGCACAACTCTCAGTCTCCACAATGCAATCCCCTGCATGTAGGGGGGCCTTGCAACGAGAACAACGAGGGGGCGGAGAACAACAACGAGGGGGCGGAGAACAACAACGAGGGGGCGGAGCTGAACAACGAAGAGACGGAGCTGAACAACGAGGGGGCGGAGAACAACAACGAGGGGGCGGAGAACAACAACGAGGGGCGGAGAAACACAACGAGGGGGCGGAGAACAACAACGAGGGGGCGGAGAACAACAACGAGGGGGCGGAGAACAACAACGAGGGGGCGGAGAACAACAACGAGGGGGCGGAGAACAACAACGAGGGGGCGGAGAACAACAACGAGTGGGCGGAGAACAACAACGAGGGGGCGGAGAACAACAACGAGGGGGCGGAGAACAACAACGAGGGGGCGGAGAACAACAACGAGGGGGCGGAGAACAACAACGAGGGGGCGGAGAACAACAACGAGGGGGCGGAGAACAACAACGAGGGGGCGGAGAACAACAACGAGGAGGCGGAGAAGGATTATGAGGAGGCGGAGAACAACAACGAGGGGGCGGAGAACAACAACGAAGGGGCGGAGAACAACAACGAAGGGGCGGAGAACAACAACGAAGGGGCGGAGAACAACAACGAAGGGGCGGAGAACAACAACGAGGGGGCGGAGAAGGACAACGAGGGGGCGGAGAAGGACAACGAGGAGGCAGAGAAGGATTATGAGGAGGCGGAGAAGGACAAAGCGGCGGAGGATAAAGAAGATAATGAGGAGGATAATGGGTATAACAACGAGAAGGAGGAGGGTAATGAGGAGGTTAATGAGAAGGAGGAGGAAGAAAATGAGAAGGTGGAGAAGGATAACAATGAGGCAGGGACAATAACGAGGCGGAGAGAATAACTAGGAGGATCAGTAAACTAACGAGTAGGTGGAAGAGACTAACAAGGAGGCGCATAATGAAGGAGATAAGGAATTCACTCACTTTGCTGCATTTACTAGACTGTGACGCTAAGCGGCTGCTCGTAGAGGAGAAGGCGAGAACAGAGAATTCACACAGAAATCTGCATATTACACTGTCTGCCCGAGGAAAATTATAACTTATATACCGTATAAATTATAAAGAACACTACTGCGCTTCTCAATCATAGCGCCCGTTCTTGTATCCCGATACTATGGAAACAAACCACTCCCCCAACAACGAAATTATGGATCAACACAGTAAATGATGTCATGCGCATGGAGGACCTTACATCCTACTTGCAGGGCACCGTGGATCCGCTGAGTACAGACAATCCACATGAAGATCTAGAGCAGATTTCCTTCCAGCTTGTCCTGGACGCTCCCCCCGTGCCTCCTGTCCTGGACGCTCCCCCCGTGCCTCCTGTCCTGGACGCTCCCCCCGTGCCTCCTGTCCTGGACGCTCCCCCCGTGCCTCCTGTCCTGGATGCTCCCCCCGTGCCTCCTGTCCTGGACGCTCCCCCCGTGCCTCCTGTCCTGGATGCTCCCCCCGTGCCTCCTGTCCTGGACGCTCCCCCCGTGCCTCCTGTCCTGGATGCTCCCCCCGTGCCTCCTGTCCTGGACGCTCCCCCCGTGCCTCCTGTCCTGGACGCTCCCCCCGTGCCTCCTGTCCTGGACGCTCCCCCCGTGCCTCCTGTCCTGGACGCTCCGCCCGTGCCTCCTGTCCTGGACGCTCCCCCCGTGCCTCCTGTCCTGGACGCTCCCCCCGTGCCTCCTGTCCTGGACGCTCCCCCCGTGCCTCCTGTCCTGGACGCTCCCCCCGTGCCTCCTGTCCTGGATGCTCCCCCCCGTGCCTCCTGTCCTGGACGCTCCCCCCGTGCCTCCTGTCCTGGACGCTCCCCCCGTGCCTCCTGTCCTGGACGCTCCCCCCGTGCCTCCTGTCCTGGACGCTCCCCCCGTGCCTCCTGTCCTGGACGCTCCCCCCGTGCCTCCTGTCCTGGACGCTCCCCCCGTGCCTCCTGTCCTGGACGCTCCCCCCGTGCCTCCTGTCCTGGACGCTCCCCCCGTGCCTCCTGTCCTGGACGCTCCCCCCGTGCCTCCTGTCCTGGACGCTCCCCCCGTGCCTCCTGTCCTGGACGCTCCCCCCGTGCCTCCTGTCCTGGACGCTCCCCCCGTGCCTCCTGTCTTGGTCGCCCCCCTGTGCCTCCTGTCCTGGACGCTCCCCCCGTGCCTCCTGTCCTGGACGCTCCCCCCGTGCCTCCTGTCCTGGACGCTCCCACCCTCTTGCTTTACCCTGCGGCCTCCCTCCTTCTCACTTTGTTACTTTTTTGTGCTTTCTATTTTTTGTTTCTTTACCCCATAAAATGGTGAGGGTGCGAGGGGGTCAGGAGCGTGTACATAAAGAAATATACCAAGGATTTCCCAAGTGTAACTCTTATTACCAATCATGGCTCACACTTATTGTCTGTTACTGCTCGTGCTACCAATAAAACAAATAAAAAAAAAAACATATAAATTACAGAATTAGATATAATATATATAGGAGGCCCCGGCACAAGAGAGGGGAGGGGAAGAGACAGCGCAGGAGAGGGGAGGAGAGAGACAGCGCAGGAGAGGGGAGGAGAGAGACAGCGCAGGAGAGGGGAGGAGAGAGACAGCGCAGGAGAGGGGAGGAGAGAGACAGCGCAGGAGAGGGGAGGAGAGAGACAGCGCAGGAGAGGGGAAGAGACAGCGCAGGAGAGGGGAAGAGACAGCGCAGGAGAGGGGAGGAGAGAGACAGCGCAGGAGAGGGGAGGAGAGAGACAGCGCAGGAGAGGGGAAGAGAGAGACAGCGCAGGAGAGGGGAAGAGACAGCGCAGGAGAGAGGAGGAGAGAGACAGCGCAGGAGAGAGGAGGAGAGAGACAGCGCAGGAGAGAGGAGGAGAGAGACAGCGCAGGAGAGGGGAAGAGAGAGACAGCGCAGGAGAGGGGAAGAGAGAGACAGCGCAGGAGAGGGGAGGAGAGAGACAGCGCAGGAGAGGGGAGGAGAGAGACAGCGCAGGAGAGGGGAAGAGAGAGACAGCGCAGGAGAGGGGAAGAGAGAGACAGCGCAGGAGAGGGGAGGAGAGAGACAGCGCAGGAGAGGGGAGGAGAGAGACAGCGCAGGAGAGGGGAGGAGAGAGACAGCGCAGGAGAGGGGAGGAGAGAGACAGCGCAGGAGAGGGGAAGAGAGAGACAGCGCAGGAGAGGGGAGGAGAGAGACAGCGCAGGAGAGGGGAAGAGAGAGACAGCGCAGGAGAGGGGAGGAGAGAGACAGCGCAGGAGAGGGGAGGAGAGAGACAGCGCAGGAGAGGGGAGGAGAGAGACAGCGCAGGAGAGGGGAGGAGAGAGACAGCGCAGGAGAGGGGAAGAGAGAGACAGCGCAGGAGAGGGGAGGAGAGAGACAGCGCAGGAGAGGGGAGGAGAGAGACAGCGCAGGAGAGGGGAAGAGAGAGACAGCGCAGGAGAGGGGAGGAGAGAGACAGCGCAGGAGAGGGGAGGAGAGAGACAGCGCAGGAGAGGGGAGGAGAGAGACAGCGCAGGAGAGGGGAAGAGAGAGACAGCGCAGGAGAGGGGAGGAGAGAGACAGCGCAGGAGAGGGGAGGAGAGAGACAGCGCAGGAGAGGGGAGGAGAGAGACAGCGCAGGAGAGGGGAGGAGAGAGACAGCGCAGGAGAGGGGAAGAGAGAGACAGCGCAGGAGAGGGGAGGAGAGAGACAGCGCAGGAGAGGGGAGGAGAGAGACAGCGCAGGAGAGGGGAGGAGAGAGACAGCGCAGGAGAGGGGAAGAGAGAGACAGCGCAGGAGAGGGGAGGAGAGAGACAGCGCAGGAGAGGGGAAGAGAGAGACAGCGCAGGAGAGGGGAGGAGAGAGACAGCGCAGGAGAGGGGAGGAGAGAGACAGCGCAGGAGAGGGGAGGAGAGAGACAGCGCAGGAGAGGGGAGGAGAGAGACAGCGCAGGAGAGGGGAGGAGAGAGACAGCGCAGGAGAGGGGAGGAGAGAGACAGCGCAGGAGAGGGGAAGAGAGAGACAGCGCAGGAGAGGGGAGGAGAGAGACAGCGCAGGAGAGGGGAGGAGAGAGACAGCGCAGGAGAGGGGAAGAGAGAGACAGCGCAGGAGAGGGGAGGGGAGAGACAGCGCAGGAGAGGGGAGGAGAGAGACAGCGCAGGAGAGGGGAAGAGACAGCGCAGGAGAGGGGAAGAGAGAGACAGCGCAGGAGAGGGGAAGAGACAGCGCAGGAGAGGGGAGGAGAGAGACAGCGCAGGAGAGGGGAAGAGACAGCACAGGAGAGGGGAGGAGAGAGACAGCGCAGGAGAGGGGAGGAGAGAGACAGCGCAGGAGAGGGGAGGAGAGAGACAGCGCAGGAGAGGGGAGGAGAGAGACAGCGCAGGAGAGGGGAAGAGAGAGACAGCGCAGGAGAGGGGAGGAGAGAGACAGCGCAGGAGAGGGGAGGAGAGAGACAGCGCAGGAGAGGGGAGGAGAGAGACAGCGCAGGAGAGGGAGGAGAGAGACAGCGCAGGAGAGGGGAGGAGAGAGACAGCGCAGGAGAGGGGAGGAGAGAGACAGCGCAGGAGAGGGGAGGAGAGAGACAGCGCAGGAGAGGGGAGGAGAGAGACAGCACAGGAGAGGGGAGGAGAGAGACAGCGCAGGAGAGGGGAAGAGACAGCGCAGGAGAGGGGAAGAGACAGCGCAGGAGAGGGGAGGAGAGAAACAGCGCAGGAGAGGGGAGGAGAGAAACAGCGCAGGAGAGGGGAGGAGAGAGACAGCGCAGGAGAGGGGAGGAGAGAAACAGCGCAGGAGAGGGGAAGAGACAGCGCAGGAGAGGGGAGGAGACAGCGCAGGAGAGGGGAGGAGAGAGAGAGCGCAGGAGAGGGGAAGAGAGAGACAGCGCAGGAGAGGGGAAGAGACAGCGCAGGAGAGGGGAGGAGAGAGACAGCGCAGGAGAGGGGAGGAGAGAGACAGCGCAGGAGAGGGGAGGAGAGAGACAGCGCAGGAGAGGGGAGGAGAGAGACAGCGCAGGAGAGGGGAGGAGAGAGACAGCGCAGGGGAGGGGAGGAGAGAGACAGCGCAGGAGAGGGGAGGAGAGAGACAGCGCAGGAGAGGGGAAGAGACAGCGCAGGAGAGGGGAAGAGACAGCGCAGGAGAGGGGAAGAGACAGCACAGGAGAGGGAAGAGACAGCGCAGAGAGGATGATGTGAATGTAAGGGGAGTCGGTGACTGCTGGATCATCTCCTGACACTGCGCAGCGGGGTTCCTCCTGACTCCTTTTTATAGTTTTTAGCGTTCAGCAGCGGTGATGAAATGTTAACAAGTGTGCAATTACATATGCAAATGAGCAGCTGCTGGTGGGTGTGGCCTGGTGACACCGAGGGGACAGAAGCCCCCTGCAGCTCCAGACTACTACAGACCAGGGGGCTCCCCGGATGGTCAGAATGTCACCCACAGGTCAGGTGGAGTGCACCCCAGCTCCAGGTGACCCTGCTTCCTACTACAGTACCAGTCTGGATCCTGAGCCCACTGCTGTGCCCTGGGGCGCTGTGTACACCAGATACCCCCAATACGGCGCAGGCACCTCCAACTAAGAGCTCATTCAGACGGCCAGGTACTCGGCTGGCCAGGGGCAAGCACAGGGCTGGAAGGAGAGGTGACAAGCGTACAAGTCCTATATTTAGCAGTGCGGCCGCCCGACGCAGTGGTGGTGCCGTGACACACCACGTGGCCGCCGAAATAGAAATCTATGCAAATCATGCAACCAGATCACGGCCCCCATAACGGGCGCCTAATGAGCCCTAAGAGAAGGACCTGGAACAAGCTCCTGTAGTCTCCGTGGAAGAAACAGGGACTCCTACAGCACAGAGTATTTCAGGAGAGGTGCGTGCTCACTGGGTCCCAGCAGGTATTTAAGGAGGAAACGCTGCGGATCTTATGGAACGGACAGCGCTGTACTGCTAGGACCTCCTGCTCCTCCCATTATGTAACAATGGGGCTCATTTACTTACCCGTCCGCGGAGGTCACCCGTCTGTGTATAACGCCCTGTGCCGACAGAAAACTGGTGCAAAGCCCTTAGTAAATGAGCCCAATTGGGGCACATTCACTTACCCACCCAGAGGAACCTGAATTGCATTGTCTATTGTGACAGGACCAGGGGGAAGGTGTTAGGGTGAAGACACACATGGCGTTTTTGGGCCGTTTTTAGATCGTTAAAAACGCATGCGTTTTTGTCCATTTTTCATTGCGCAATTTCGGAAAAACGGATAAAAACGCATGCGTTTTTTAACAACCTGAAAACGCACTTAGTAAAAACGGCCCAAAACGCCATGTGTGTCTTCACCCTTAGATGGTTTGTATGTTTCCCCTAGGTTTCTGTCCTACACTTTCTAGGAAGCCAAAACCTGGTGTGGAGGAGCGGCTGCTGCGGTTTGGAGAGTTGGGCTCGGTCCCTGCTCCGCTCAGCCGCTCCAGGTGATGGAGGTGATTGGGGCTCATCACCAGCAGCTCTGAGAGGAGCCGCTCTGCTCCTGGGAATCCTTATATGTGAGTAGCCAATTGCTGTGGTTGGGAAGCCGTACAGTTGGGGCAGTTTCTTGGTAGTGAGGAAACTTCTGTGTTGTATAGTTAGTGGCCGGACGGCCGAGGATTTTACTTCTGTATTGTTTTGTTTTGCCATTGTTCCTGCTGGAAAGAAGTTAATAAAACAAGATGCGGCCAGTTTCACCCAACTTGTCTGGAGTGGACTGTGACTGTGATGTGCCAAAAAGTACTCAGCGATCCCAGAGCTAATCCCGTTACATTGTGTATAATGTGCTGTGCGGGGAGTCACTAAGATCCTGCGCCCAATATCCTCCATGTGTCACTTCCCCGCTCAGGTCCCAGGAGTTCACCTTCTTCTTCCTGGTGCATGTAAGTGCATTGTCCGTGTATAATGCACTGTGCGGGGAGTCACTAAGATCCTGCACCCGATATCCTGCATGTGTCGCTTCCCCGCTCAGGTCCCCGGAGTTCACCTTCTTCCTGGTGCATGTAAGTGCATTGTCCGTGTATAATGCGATGTGCAGGGAGTCACTAAGATCCTGTCCCGATATCCTGCATGTGTCACTTCCCCGCTCAGGTCCCAGGAGTTCACCTTCTTCTTCCTGGTGCATTGTCCGTGTATAATGCACTGTGCGGGGAGTCACTAAGATCCTGCACCCGATATCCTGCACGTGTCGCTCCCCGCTCAGGTCCCAGGAGTTCACCTTCTTCTTCCTGGTGCATGTAAGTGCATTGTCCGTGTATAATGCGCTGTGCGGGGAGTCACTAAGATCGTGCGCCTGATATCCTGCATGTGTCACTTCCCCGCTCAGGTCCCCGGAGTTCACCTTCTTCTTCCTGGTGCATGTAAGTGCATTGTCCGTGTATAATGCGCTGTGCGGGGAGTCACTAAGATCCTGCACCCGATATCCTGCATGTGTCACTTCCCCGCTCAGGTCCCAGGAGTTCACCTTCTTCTTCCTGGTGCATGTAAGTGCATTGTCCATGTATAATGCGCTGTGCGGGGAGTCACTAAGATCCTGCACCCGATATCCTGCATGTGTCACTTCCCCGCTCAGGTCCCCGGAGTTCACCTTCTTCTGCCTGGTGCATGTAAGTGCATTGTCCGTGTATAATGCGCTGTGCGGGGAGTCACTAAGATCCTGCCCCCAATATCCTGCATATGTCGCTTCCCCCGCTCAGGTACCAGGAGTTCACCTTCTTCTTCCTGGTGCATGTAAGTGCGTTGTCCGTGTATAATGCGCTGTGCGGGGAGTCACTAAGATCCTGCGTCCAATATCCTGCATGTGTCGCTTCCCCGCTCAGGTCCCTGGAGTTCACCTTCTTCTTCCTGGTGCATGTAAGTGCATTGTCCGTGTATAATGCGCTGTGCGAGGAGTCACTAAGATCCTGCACCCGATATCCTGCATGTGTCGCTTCCCCACTCAGGTCCCAGGAGTTCACCTTCTTCTTCCTGGTGCATGTAAGTGCATTGTCCGTGTATAATGCGCTGTGCGGGGAGTCACTAAGATCATGCACCCGATATCCTGCATGTGCCGGAGTTCACCTTCTTCTTCCTGGTGCATGTAAGTGCATTGTCCGTGTATAATGCGCTGTGCGAGGAGTCACTAAGATCCTGCACCCGATATCCTGCATGTGTCGCTTCCCCACTCAGGTCCCAGGAGTTCACCTTCTTCTTCCTGGTGCATGTAAGTGCATTGTCCGTGTATAATGCGCTGTGCGGGGAGTCACTAAGATCATGCACCCGATATCCTGCATGTGCCGGAGTTCACCTTCTTCTTCCTGGTGCACGTAATTGCATTGTCCGTGTATAATGAGCGGGGAAGTGACACATGCAGGATATCGGGCGCAGGATCTTAGTGACTCCCCGCACAGCGCATTATACACAGACAATGCACTTACATGCACCAGGAAGAAGAAGGTGAACTCCGGGGACCTGAGCGGGGAAGCGACACATGCAGGATATCGGGTGCAGAATCTTAGTGACTCCCTGCACAGCGCATTATACACGGACAATGCACTTACATGCATCAGGAAGAAGAAGGTGAACTCCGGGGACCTGAGCGGGGAAGACAATGCACTTTCTGTGAACTGCTGTTGGGACATGTTTGTGTCGGACTTTGCAGGTTCTTTTATTAGAATTAGAGGACGCTCCGATGCTCAGTTGGAGCGATATTTAACTTTCAAATTGATTACACATCTCTCCAGGGATAATACATAACACTGGCTGCAGAGAGCACAGAGCACAGCAGTGTGAGGTCTGATTACACATCTCTCCAGGGACAATACATAACACTGGCTGCAGAGAGCACAGAGCACAGCAGTGTGAGGTCTGATTACACATCTCTCCAGGGACAGTACATAACACTGGCTGCAGAGAGCACAGAGCACAGCAGTGTGAGGTCTGATTACACATCTCTCCAGGGACAATACATAACACTGGCTGCAGAGAGCACAGAGCACAGCAGTGTGAGGTCTGATTACACATCTCTCCAGGGACAATACATAACACTGGCTGCAGAGAGCACAGAGCACAGCAGTGTGAGGTCTGATTACACATCTCTCCAGGGACAATACATAACACTGGCTGCAGAGAGCACAGAGCACAGCAGTGTGAGGTCTGATTACACATCTCTCCAGGGACAATACATAACACTGGCTGCAGAGAGCACAGAGCACAGCAGTGTGAGGTCTGATTACACATCTCTCCAGGGACAATACATAACACTGGCTGCAGAGAGCACAGAGCACAGCAGTGTGAGGTCTGATTACACATCTCTCCAGGGACAATACATAACACTGGCTGCAGAGAGCACAGAGCACAGCAGTGTGAGGTCTGATTACACATCTCTCCAGGGACAATACATAACACTGGCTGCAGAGAGCACAGAGCACAGCAGTGTGAGGTCTGATTACACATCTCTCCAGGGACAATACATAACACTGGCTGCAGAGAGCAAAGAGCACAGCAGTGTGAGGTCTGATTACACATCTCTCCAGGGACAATACATAACACTGGCTGCAGAGGGCACAGAGCACAGCAGTGTGAGGTCTGATTACACATCTCTCCAGGGACAATACATAACACTGGCTGCAGAGAGCAAAGAGCACAGCAGTGTGAGGTCTGATTACACATCTCTCCAGGGACAGGACATAACACTGGCTGCAGAGAGCACAGAGCACAGCAGTGTGAGGTCTGATTACACATCTCTCCAGGGACAATACATAACACTGGCTGCAGAGAGTACAGAGCACAGCAGTGTGAGGTATGATTACACATCTCTCCAGGAACAATACATAACACTGGCTGCAGAGAGCACAGAGCACAGCAGTGTGAGGTCTGATTACACATCTCTCCAGGGACAATACATAACACTGGCTGCAGAGAGCACAGAGCACAGCAGTGTGAGGTCTGATTACACATGTCTCCAGGGACAATACATAACACTGGCTGCAGAGAGCACAGAACACAGCAGTGTGAGGTATGATTACACATCTCTCCAGGGACAATACATAACACTGGCTGCAAAGAGCACAGAGCACAGCAGTGTGAGGTCTGATTACACATCTCTCCAGGGACAATACATAACACTGGCTGCAGAGAGCACAGAGCACAGCAGTGTGAGGTCTGATTACACACCTCTCCAGGGACAGTACATAACACTGGCTGCAGAGAGCACAGAGCACAGCAGTGTGAGGTCTGATTACACATCTCTCCAGGGACAATACATAACACTGGCTGCAGAGAGCACAGAGCACAGCAGTGTGAGGTCTGATTACACATCTCTCCAGGGACAATACATAACACTGGCTGCAGAGAGCAAAGAGCACAGCAGTGTGAGGTCTGATTACACATCTCTCCAGGGACAATACATAAAACTGGCTGCAGAGAGCACAGAGCACAGCAGTGTGAGGTCTGATTACACATCTCTCCAGGGACAATACATAACACTGGCTGCAGAGAGCACAGAGCACAGCAGTGTGAGGTCTGATTACACATCTCTCCAGGACAATACATAACACTGGCTGCAGAGAGCACAGAGCACAGCAGTGTGGGGTCTGATTACACATCTCTCCAGGGACAATACATAACACTGGCTGCAGAGAGCACAGAGCACAGCAGTGTGAGGACTGATTACTACATGGTGACACCCACTGATGGTTTCTCTTTAGTGACATGTACTGCATACTGACTTAATCTGTGGGGTCACCTCAATGCCCTGTCATGTGATCTGGCATCCCCTCTGGTTAGATTACCTTTGTCTTGGGATGCTTGATTGAAGATCCTCGGTACCAACCTGAAAAACAGGAACGGTTACAAACACAGAGCAGTAACTATACGTCCCAGGGTCAGAGGGCAGAGCTCAGGGGCCTCATGTGAACCAGCCTGAGCGAGCAGTGCAGGCGCCTGACATTGAGATGTCACCGAGGTGTGTGAGCAGGAGAGATGGCAGCGCAGCACAGGAGAGGCAGGGTGCCCTCGCCAGCGGCCTCGTCCCACAGCACCTTTCATGTCCTTATAATAGGAGGTGACAGAGGCATTGTCATCACTTCTCATCAGAGTGACAGATGCTGGGACACACTGCACCCAGCAACACAGAACTTACAGGAAGCGTTACAATGTATCAGTCTGTGTTATAGTATAGTGTATCTCATCACAGGAAGCTACAATGTATGTACAATATACAGGCAGTCCCCGGGTTACATACAAGATAGGGTCTGGAGGTTTGTTCTTAAGTTGAATTTGTATGTAAGTCGAAACTGTATATTTTATAATTGATGTTCTAGACAATTTTTTTTCTTTTGCCCCAGTGACAATTGGAGTTTCAAAATTTTTGGTGTAATTGGACCAAGAATTATCAATAAAGCTTCATTACAGACACCTTACAGCTGATCATTGCAGCCTGGGACTATAGTAAAGCATCCAGAGAGCTTCACCAGAGGTCACAGTGGGCAGAGGGGTCCGTCTGTAACTATGGGTTGTCTGTAAGTCGGGTGTCCTTAAGTAGGGGACCGCCTGTACCATAAAAATAATCGATAGATCCAACATATACACTGAGCTCATAAATCCAGTGATCTCCCCCTAGTGGTGGTGTATAATGTGTATGTAGTGATCTCCCCCTAGTGATGGTGTATAATATGTATGTAGTGATCTCCCCCTAGTGGTGGTGTATAATGTGTATGTAGTGATCTCCCCCTAGTGGTGGTGTATAATGTGTATGTAGTGAGCTCCCCCTAGTGGTGGTGTATAATGTGTATGTAGTGATCTCCTCCTAGTGGTGGTGTATAATGTGTATGTAGTGATCTCCTCCTAGTGGTGGTGTATAATCTGTATGTAGTGATCTCCCCCTAGTGGTGGTGTATAATGTGTATGTAGTGATCTCCTCCTAGTGGTGGTGTATAATCTGTATGTAGTGGGCTCCCCCTAGTGGTGGTGTATAATCTGTATGTAGTGAGCTCCCCCTAGTGGTGGTGTATAATGTGTATGTAGTGAGCTCCCCCTAGTGGTGGTGTATAATGTGTATGTAGTGATCTCCCCCTAGTGGTGGTGTATAATCTGTATGTAGTGAGCTCCCCCTAGTGGTGGTGTATAATGTGTATGTAGTGATCTCCTCCTAGTGGTGGTGTATAATGTGTATGTAGTGATCTCCTCCTAGTGGTGGTGTATAATCTGTATGTAGTGATCTCCCCCTAGTGGTGGTGTATAATGTGTATGTAGTGATCTCCTCCTAGTGGTGGTGTATAATGTGTATGTAGTGATCTCCTCCTAGTGGTGGTGTATAATCTGTATGTAGTGATCTCCTCCTAGTGGTGGTGTATAATGTGTATGTAGTGATCTCCCCCTAGTGGTGGTGTATAATGTGTATGTAGTGATCTCCTCCTAGTGGTGGTGTATGATCTGTATGTAGTGATCTCCTCCTAGTGGTGGTGTATAATGTGTATGTAGTGAGCTCCCCCTAGTGGTGGTGTATAATGTGTATGTAGTGATCTCCCCCTAGTGGTGGTGTATAATCTGTATGTAGTGATCTCCTCCTAGTGGTGGTGTATAATCTGTATGTAGTGGGCTCCCCCTAGTGGTGGTGTATAATGTGTATGTAGTGATCTCCTCCTAGTGGTGGTGTATAATGTGTATGTAGTGATCTCCTCCTAGTGGTGGTGTATAATGTGTATGTAGTGATCTCCTCCTAGTGGTGGTGTATAATCTGTATGTAGTGATCTCCTCCTAGTGGTGGTGTATAATCTGTATGTAGTGATCTCCCCCTAGTGGTGGTGTATAATCTGTATGTAGTGATCTCCCCCTAGTGGTGGTGTATAATGTGTATGTAGTGATCTCCTCCTAGTGGTGGTGTATAATGTGTATGTAGTGATCTCCCCCTAGTGGTGGTGTATAATGTGTATGTAGTGATCTCCCCCTAGTGGTGGTATATAATCTGTATGTAATGATCTCCCCCTAGTGGTGGTGTATAATGTGTATGTAGTGATCTCCTCCTAGTGGTGGTGTATAATGTGTATGTAGTGATCTCCTCCTAGTGGTGGTGTATAATGTGTATGTAGTGATCTCCCCCTAGTGGTGGTGTATAATCTGTATGTAGTGACCTCCCCCTAGTGGTGGTATATAATGTGTATGTAGTGATCTCCTCCTAGTGGTGGTGTATAATGTGTATGTAGTGATCTCCCCCTAGTGGTGGTGTATAATCTGTATGTAGTGATCTCCCCCTAGTGGTGGTGTATAATCTGTATGTAGTGATCTCCTCCTAGTGGTGGTGTATAATCTGTATGTAGTGATCTCCCCCTAGTGGTGGTGTATAATGTGTATGTAGTGATCTCCCCCTAGTGGTGGTGTATGATCTGTATGTAGTGATCTCCTCCTAGTGGTGGTGTATAATGTGTATGTAGTGAGCTCCCCCTAGTGGTGGTGTATAATGTGTATGTAGTGATCTCCCCCTAGTGGTGGTATATAATCTGTATGTAATGATCTCCCCCTAGTGGTGGTGTATAATGTGTATGTAGTGATCTCCTCCTAGTGGTGGTGTATAATGTGTATGTAGTGATCTCCTCCTAGTGGTGGTGTATATATAATGTGTATGTAGTGATCTCCTCCTAGTGGTGGTGTATAATCTGTATGTAGTGATCTCCCCCTAGTGGTGGTGTATAATGTGTATGTAGTGATCTCCCCCTAGTGGTGGTGTATAATGTGTATGTAGTGATCTCCCCCTAGTGGTGGTGTATAATGTGTATGTAGTGATCTCCCCCTAGTGGTGGTGTATAATCTGTATCTAGTGATCTCCCCCTAGTGGTGGTGTATAATGTGTATGTAGTGATCTCCCCCTAGTGGTGGTGTATAATGTGTATGTAGTGATCTCCTCCTAGTGGTGGTGTATAATGTGTATGTAGTGATCTCCTCCTAGTGGTGGTGTATAATGTGTATGTAGTAATCTCCTCCTAGTGGTGGTGTATAATCTGTATGTAGTGATCTCCCCCTAGTGGTGGTGTATAATCTGTATCTAGTGATCTCCCCCTAGTGGTGGTGTATAATGTGTATGTAGTGATCTCCTCCTAGTGGTGGTGTATAATGTGTATGTAGTGATCTCCCCCTAGTGGTGGTGTATAATCTGTATGTAGTGATCTCCCCCTAGTGGTGATGTATAATCTGTATGTAGTGATCTCCCCCTAGTGGTGGTGTATAATGTGTATGTAGTGATCTCCCCCTAGTGGTGGTGTATAATCTGTATGTAGTGATCTCCCCCTAGTGGTGGTGTATAATGTGTATGTAGTGATCTCCCCCTAGTGGTGGTGTATAATGTGTATGTAGTGATCTCCTCCTAGTGGTGGTGTATAATGTGTATGTAGTGATCTCCTCCTAGTGGTGGTGTATAATGTGTATGTAGTGATCTCCTCCTAGTGGTGGTGTATAATGTGTATGTAGTGATCTCCCCCTAGTGGTGGTGTATAATCTGTATGTAGTGAGCGCCCCCTAGTGGTGGTGTATAATGTGTATGTAGTGATCTCCCCCTAGTGGTGGTGTATAATGTGTATGTAGTGATCTCCTCCTAGTGGTGGTGTATAATGTGTATGTAGTGATCTCCCCCTAGTGGTGGTGTATAATGTGTATGTAGTGATCTCCCCCTAGTGGTGGTGTATAATGTGTATGTAGTGATCTCCCCCTAGTGGTGGTGTATAATGTGTATGTAGTGATCTCCCCCTAGTGGTGGTGTATAATCTGTATGTAGTGATCTCCTCCTAGTGGTGGTGTATAATGTGTATGTAGTGATCTCCTCCTAGTGGTGGTGTATAATGTGTATGTAGTGATCTCCCCCTAGTGGTGGTGTATAATGTGTATGTAGTGATCTCCTCCTAGTGGTGGTGTATAATCTGTATGTAGTGATCTCCCCCTAGTGGTGGTGTATAATGTGTATGTAGTGATCTCCCCCTAGTGGTGGTGTATAATGTGTATGTAGTGATCTCCTCCTAGTGGTGGTGTATAATCTGTATATAGTGAGCTCCCCCTAGTGGTGGTGTATAATGTGTATGTAGTGATCTCCTCCTAGTGGTGGTGTATAATGTGTATGTAGTGAGCTCCCCCTAGTGGTGGTGTATAATGTGTATGTAGTGATCTCCTCCTAGTGGTGGTGTATAATCTGTATATAGTGAGCTCCCCCTAGTGGTGGTGTATAATGTGTATGTAGTGAGCTCCTCCTAGTGGTGGTGTATAATCTGTATGTAGTGATCTCCCCCTAGTGGTGGTGTATAATGTGTATGTAGTGATCTCCCCCTAGTGGTGGTGTATAATGTGTATGTAGTGATCTCCTCCTAGTGGTGGTGTATAATCTGTATGTAGTGAGCTCCCCCTAGTGGTGGTGTGTAATCTGTCTGTACAATGATAACTGGCATGAGATGATGCCCCCCACTAACATCCGCACTCACCTTCACATTTCTCCAGGATATGCACGGTTTCTCCCAGTTCTAGACTTAACCCTTTAGGTACTGATCCTCGGAAACTCGATATGACTGAAACATAGAAAGATACGGGTAGGTTATAGCAGTTGATCACGGGCCGGGTGCAGATACAATGCATCATTAGGATAGGCAAACTGTCCGGTGTGCAGTGGGGATGTGACTACTGTGACCTCCAGTACACCCGCGTGTTGTCAGGCTGTGACCTCCAGTACACCCGCGTGTTGTCAGGCTGTGACCCCCAGTACACCCGCGTGTTGTCAGGCTGTGACCCCCAGTACACCCGTCTGTTGTCAGGCTGTGACCCCCAGTACACCCGCGTGTTGTCAGGCTGTGACCCCCAGTACACCCGCGTGTTGTCAGGCTGTGACCCCCAGTACACCCGTCTGTTGTCAGGCTGTGACCCCCAGTACGCCCGCGTGTTGTCAGGCTGTGACCCCCAGTACACCCGTCTGTTGTCAGGCTGCGACCCCCAGTATGCCCGCGTGTTGTCAGGCTGTGACCCCCAGTACGCCCGCGTGTTGTCAGGCTGTGACCTCCAGTACGCCCGCGTGTTGTCAGGCTGCGACCCCCAGTACACCCGCGTGTTGTCAGGCTGTGACCCCCAGTACACCCACGTGTTGTCAGGCTGTGACCCCCACTACACCCACGTGTTGTCAGGCTGCGACCCCCAGTACACCCGCGTGTTGTCAGGCTGCGACCCCCAGCACGCCCGCGTGTTGTCAGGCTGTGACCTCCAGCACACCCGCGTGTTGTCAGGCTGCGACCCCCAGTACACCCGCGTGTTGTCAGGCTGCGACCCCCAGCACGCCCGCGTGTTGTCAGGCTGCGACCTCCAGTACGCCCGCGTGTTGTCAGGCTGCGACCCCCAGCACGACCGCGTGTTGTCAGGCTGTGACCCCCAGTACACCCGCGTGTTGTCAGGCTGTGACCCCCAGTACACCCGCGTGTTGTCAGGCTGTGACCCCCAGTACACCCGCGTGTTGTCAGGCTGTGACCTCCAGTACACCCGCCTGTTGTCAGGCTGTGACCTCCAGTACGCCCGCGTGTTGTCAGGCTGTGACCCCCAGTACACCCGCGTGTTGTCAGGCTGTGACCCCCAGCACGCCCGCGTGTTGTCAGGCTGCGACCCCCAGCACGCCCGCCTGTTGTCAGGCTGTGACCCCCAGTACACCCGCGTGTTGTCAGGCTGTGACCTCCAGTACACCCGCCTGTTGTCAGGCTGTGACCTCCAGTACGCCAGCGTGTTGTCAGGCTGTGACCCCCAGTACACCCGCGTGTTGTCAGGCTGTGACCCCCAGTACACCCGCGTGTTGTCAGGCTGTGACCTCCAGTACACCCGCCTGTTGTCAGGCTGTGACCTCCAGTACACCAGCGTGTTGTCAGGCTGTGACCCCCAGTACGCCCGCGTGTTGTCAGGCTGTGACCTCCAGTACACCCGCCTGTTGTCAGGCTGCGACCCCCAGTACACCCGCGTGTTGTCAGGCTGTGACCTCCAGTACGCCCACGTGTTGTCAGGCTGTGACCCCCAGTACGCCCGCGTGTTGTCAGGCTGTGACCTCCAGTACACCCGCCTGTTGTCAGGCTGTGACCCCCAGTACGCCCGCTTGTTTTCAGGCTGCGACCCCCAGCACGCCCGCGTGTTGTCAGGCTGCGACCCCCAGTACACCCGCGTGTTGTCAGGCTGTGACCTCCAGTACACCCGCCTGTTGTCAGGCTGCGACCCCCAGCACGCCCGCGTGTTGTCAGGCTGTGACCTCCAGTACGCCCGCGTGTTGTCAGGCTGTGACCCCCAGTACGCCCGCGTGTTGTCAGGCTGTGACCCCCAGTACGCCCGCGTGTTGTCAGGCTGTGACCCCCAGTACGCCCGCGTGTTGTCAGGCTGTGACCCCCAGTACGCCCGCGTGTTGTCAGGCTGTGACCTCCAGTACACCCGCCTGTTGTCAGGCTGTGACCCCCAGTACGCCCGCGTGTTGTCAGGCTGCGACCCCCAGTACACCCGCGTGTTGTCAGGCTGTGACCCCCAGTACGCCCGCGTGTTGTCAGGCTGTGACCTCCAGTACGCCCACGTGTTGTCAGGCTGTGACCTCCAGTACGCCCACGTGTTGTCAGGCTGTGACCCCCAGTACGCCCGCGTGTTGTCAGGCTGTGACCTCCAGTACGCCCACGTGTTGTCAGGCTGTGACCCCCAGTACGCCCGCGTGTTGTCAGGCTGTGACCCCAGTACGCCCGCGTGTTGTCAGGCTGTGACCTCCAGTACGCCCACGTGTTGTCAGGCTGTGACCCCCAGTACGCCCGCGTGTTGTCAGGCTGTGACCCCCAGTACGCCCGCGTGTTGTCAGGCTGCGACCCCCAGCACGCCCGCGTGTTGTCAGGCTGTGACCCCCAGTACGCCCGCGTGTTGTCAGGCTGTGACCCCCAGCACGCCCGCGTGTTGTCAGGCTGTGACCCCCAGTACACCCGCCTGTTGTCAGGCTGTGACCCCCAGTACGCCCGCGTGTTGTCAGGCTGTGACCCCCAGCACGCCCGTGTGTTGTCAGGCTGTGACCTCCAGTACACCCGCCTGTTGTCAGGCTGTGACCCCCAGTACACCCGCGTGTTGTCAGGCTGTGACCTCCAGTACACCCGCGTGTTGTCAGGCTGTGACCCCCAGCACGCCCGTGTGTTGTCAGGCTGTGACCTCCAGTACACCCGCCTGTTGTCAGGCTGTGACTACTAGACAATCCTTCAAGCTGTTCATTGACCTGGGATCCATTCTGGTGTCGGAGGAGCCATGTATATGGATGCGTCAGCACCAACGCTCTTCCCCCGTGACACCCTGACGGGGAGCGTTCGCTCTCCGCTGCTGCAGTAGTAACCCTGTGAGTGCCGCACATCCTTACAACTTTCTGCCATAACCCAATCCAGAGAGACGACTCCGAAAATAATGACTCAGCCGTCACGAACAGCAGATGAGTAACCGGCTTACTCACCCTGCTCCCCGGCCCCACCGCACCGCCAACCTGGGCGATCACCCCACACATCATACACACGCTGTCCCCGTCCTGTGGTGTGACATATCAGTCATTGTCAATACAGGGAGACACAAGGGCAACACAGACCCCAATGCCCAAGGCTCAACGGGGCCCGATCTAGAAGGTCCTATGGAGACACACAGGGGTCCATTACTACAGGGCCCAATGCCCAAGGCTCAACGGGGCCCGGACTAGAGGAGGCTGCGGGGGACACACAGGGGTCCATTACTACAGGGCCCAATGCAGAGGCAGAGCGGGGCCCGGACTAAAGGAGGCTGCGGGGACACATAGGAGTCCATTACTACAGGGCCAATGCAGGAGGCAGAACGGGGCCCGGACTAGAGGAGGCTGCGGGGACACATAGGGGTCCATTACTACAGGGCCCAATGCAGAGGCAGAGCGGGGCCCGGACTAGAGGAGGCTGCGGGGACACACAGGGGTCCATTACTACAGGGCCCAATGCAGAGGCAGAGCGGGGCCCGGACTAGAGGAGGCTGCGGGGACACATAGGAGTCCATTACTACAGGGCCAATGCAGGAGGCCAGAACGGGGCCCGGACTAGAGGAGGCTGCGGGGACACATAGGGGTCCATTACTACAGGGCCCAATGCAGAGGCAGAGCGGGGCCCGGACTAGAGGAGGCTGCGGGGACGCACAGGGTCCATTACTACAGGGCCCAATGCAGAGGCAGAGCGGGGCCCGGACTAGAGGAGGCTGCGGGACACACAGGGGTCCATTACTACAGGGCCCAATGCAGAGGCAGAGCGGGGCCCGGACTAGAGGAGGCTGTGGGGACACATAGGAGTCCATTACTACAGGGCCCAATGCAGGAGGCAGAACGGGGCCCGGACAAGAGGAGGCTGCGGGGACACATAGGGGTCCATTACTACAGGGCCCAATGCAGAGGCAGAGCGGGGCCCGGACTAGAGGAGGCTGCGGGGACACACAGGGGTCCATTACTACAGGGCCCAATGCAGAGGCAGAGCGGGGCCCGGACTAGAGGAGGCTGCGGGACACACAGGGGTCCAATACTACAGGGCCCAATGCAGGAGGCAGAACGGGGCCCGGACTAGAGGAGGCAGTGGGGACACACAGGGGTCCATTACTACAGGGCCCAATGCAGGAGGCAGAACGGGGCCCGGACTAGAGGAGGCTGCGGGGACACACAGGGGTCCATTACTACAGGGCCCAATGCAGGAGGCAGAACGGGGCCCGGACTAGAGGAGGCTGCGGGGACACACAGGGGTCCAATACTACAGGGCCCAATGCAGGAGGCAGAACGGGGCCCGGACTAGAGGAGGCTGCGGGGACACACAGGGGTCCATTACTACAGGGCCCAATGCAGGAGGCAGAACGGGGCCCGGACTAGAGAGGCTGCGGGGACACACAGGGGTCCATTACTACAGGGCCCAATGCAGAGGCAGAGCGGGGCCCGGACTAGAGGAGGCTGCGGGGACACACAGGGGTCCATTACTACAGGGCCCAATGCAGAGGCAGAGCGGGGCCCGGACTAGAGGAGGCTGCGGGGACACATAGGAGTCCATTACTACAGGGCCAATGCAGGAGGCAGAACGGGGCCCGGACTAGAGGAGGCTGCGGGGACACATAGGGGTCCATTACTACAGGGCCCAATGCAGAGGCAGAGCGGGGCCCGGACTAGAGGAGGCTGCGGGGACGCACAGGGGTCCATTACTACAGGGCCCAATGCAGAGCAGAGCGGGGCCCGGACTAGAGGAGGCTGCGGGGACACACAGGGGTCCATTACTACAGGGCCCAATGCAGAGGCAGAGCGGGGCCCGGACTAGAGGAGGCTGTGGGGACACATAGGAGTCCATTACTACAGGGCCCAATGCAGGAGGCAGAACGGGGCCCGGACAAGAGGAGGCTGCGGGGACACATAGGGGTCCATTACTACAGGGCCCAATGCAGAGGCAGAGCGGGGCCCGGACTAGAGGAGGTTGCGGGGACACACAGGGGTCCATTACTACAGGGCCCAATGCAGAGGCAGAGCGGGGCCCGGACTAGAGGAGGCTGCGGGGACACACAGGGGTCCAATACTACAGGGCCCAATGCAGGAGGCAGAACGGGGCCCGACTAGAGGAGGCAGTGGGGACACACAGGGGTCCATTACTACAGGGCCCAATGCAGGAGGCAGAACGGGGCCCGGACTAGAGGAGGCTGCGGGGACACACAGGGGTCCATTACTACAGGGCCCAATGCAGGAGGCAGAACGGGGCCCGGACTAGAGGAGGCTGCGGGACACACAGGGGTCCAATACTACAGGGCCCAATGCAGGAGGCAGAACGGGGCCCGGACTAGAGGAGGCTGCGGGGACACACAGGGGTCCATTACTACAGGGCCCAATGCAGGAGGCAGAACGGGGCCCGGACTAGAGGAGGCTGCGGGGACACACAGGGGTCCATTACTACAGGGCCCAATGCAGAGGCAGAGCGGGGCCCGGACTAGAGGAGGCTGCGGGGACACACAGGGGTCCATTACTACAGGGCCCCAATGCAGAGGCAGAGCGGGGCCCGGACTAGAGGAGGCTGCGGGGACACACAGGGGTCCATTACTACAGGGCCCAATGCAGGAGGCAGAACGGGGCCCGGACTAGAGGAGGCTGCGGGGACACACAGGGGTCCATTACTACAGGGCCCAATGCAGGAGGCAGAGCGGGGCCCGGACTAGAGGAGGCTGCGGGGACACACAGGGGTCCATTACTACAGGGCCAATGCAGGAGGCAGAACGGGGCCCGGACTAGAGGAGGCTGCGGGGACACACAGGGGTCCATTACTACAGGGCCCAATGCAGGAGGCAGAACGGGGCCGGACTAGAGGAGGCAGTGGGGACACACAGGGGTCATTACTACAGGGCCCAATGCAGGAGGCAGAACGGGGCCCGGACTAGAGGAGGCTGCGGGGACACACAGGGGTCCATTACTACAGGGCCCAATGCAGGAGGCAGAACGGGGCCCGGACTAGAGGAGGCTGCGGGGACAGACGTGAACAATACACAACCCCAAGAAGGAGATGCAACAGGACCCTACAACACAGGACAGGGATGAGGACTCCACCAGAGCCTGTGGAGAGACTACAACTCCAAGCATGCTCTGACCCACTACTGATACCATGCGGTGTCCTCCACAGCCCCGGGCTCTCGGATGATCCAATTACCTACAAAATGACCCAATTACCTGGCAGAACGAGCGCAGAACGGGCGACCTACATTCATAGATCAGAGGAGACGAAACAGCGGACCAGAAACGTTCCGGTCACCGGCCCATATTTATTCGGGATCGGTCACGGAAACCCATGCAATTGGTAACCAGAACCCGGTGTCTTGTATTAAAACAATGCAGACACCAGGTTCTGGATACTGATTGGACCGGTGCGCCACAATTCTGCAGCATGAGCAAAGCGCACCTTCCAGAGCACTGCAGGGGGCGCCAGAGTGCACACAGGCAACTGCACATAGGACTGATACATGGGGACCATTATCTGTGGAACTACTACTCCCAGCATCTCCTGTGATGTTCCTTCTCTAAATGTATAACGTGAATTCGAGCGCCATCATCATCGCCATCATACGCTGCAGCCAGCAGGAAAAGGGTCGGATTTACCCAGATGTCGTGCGTTTCGATGTCCTTGAGGAGAGAATGCGACTCCTGGCACCTCTGCAGTCACACATACAGCTCTGCGCAACACAACACCCACACACCGCTGCACCGCGCATCACCTACACACAGCCCTGGGGAGGCAGGGGTTAAGCAACCTGTAATATTACTATAATCAGTCTGCCATCCCCAAGAGCTGACACTCCACAGACCCACATGCACCCAGCTCCATCAGCTCGCAGCTCTACTCACAGCTGAGGGTTTGTATCACAGGCAGCTACACGGCACTTGCACTGTTACATTGTAACAAACTATCAGGAAAGGATAAAGATACTTGTGCGGACAATGGGTTTTACAATCCTCCTCCCCGATACACTGCTGCAGAACTTCAGCTGTGAAATGTGTAGTGGAGGTTTGAAGGCACGGAGATCAAGAAGGATATATCTATTCACTGACAGCAAGCAGAGCTCAGATAATAGTGATGAGGCGCACCCTAGGAGAAAGTAGCAGAGCTTTCTATGATAGTGCCCCCGGTGGTGCGGTCAGAGCACTGCAGCGATATGATTTCCCGTATACCCCCCCGCCGTGCTGGGATATTATAGTCCCTGGGGGGTTGGAGGGCTTTCTGGGTAATTGACCCCATTAGTGCGGAGCGGGCCGGGGATAGGACAGGGGTTTGAGTGAATTCAGGTCATCCAGCGCCCGGGAGCGGCGGGTGGGGGTGGGGCGCAGGATTATTTCAGGCTGATTTGATTATAACAATCATGTTGTCGGCATATAATCCTGGCCGGTCCTATAACACGCAGGGCCCGAGTGTACGGGATTATTAGACCCTGCCGTCTGGCGCCCCCCACCCGGCTCCAGCCATGGAGACCCCAGTGCTGGCTCAGCACATCCACAGATGCTCTTATCCGGCTCCCTGGGGACACTCAGCACCAGGGCCATCAGACAGACGCCAACAACAACCCCCATCATTCTACAAACATGCACCACAACGCACAGGACCTGCTCATCCAGAGCTCCGGCACTGCAGCAGTTAATGATCCAGTGGACTGTTCACTGACTGCAAGCAGAACGGTCTGCAGTCCCATGATCTGCCCTGTCTGCAGCAATCAGCCCGGATTAACCTAATTAGACTGACTCCACAACAAAGCAGCGGCCCTCCCCCACCTCACATCCCAAACCTCTGCTGCCTGCAGCCCCCCAAGACATCACAGGACCCCAAATACACAGGACCCCAACTCTACAGACATGACCCTGCGCTCTCTTCCTCCTCTTTTCTCTCCCTCGTTCTTTCTCCTCTTCCTCCTTCTCTTTTATCTTCTTCCTTCCCCCCTCTCTCTATTCCTCCACTTTCTCTCTTCCTCTTCTACACTTCCTCCTTCTTTCTCTCCCCTACTACTGCTGACTCTCTCTTCCGCCTTCCCTCTCGTCCCTCTTCTCGGCCTCACTCTCTACAATCTTCTCCTCTCTTTCTTCCTCCAGTCTCTCTCTTCTTCCTCCAGTCTCTCTCTTCTTCCTCTTTTCTCTCCCTCCTCCTCTCTCTTCCTTCTCCTCTCTCTCCTTTTTTCTCCTCTCTTCCTCCTCTTTTATCTTCTTCCTTCCCCCTCTCTCTATTCCTCCACTTTCTCTCTTCCTCTTCTACACTTCCTCCTTCTTCTTTCTCTCCCCTACTACTGCTGACTCTCTCTTCCGCCTTCCCTCTCGTCCCTCTTCTCGGCCTCACTCTCTACAATCTTCTCCTCTCTTTTCTTC